>NW_008751901.1:127974-233924 GCF_000715545.1 Opisthorchis viverrini | reverse complement strand
GACCGTTCCATTCATCATCAGTAGTGTGCACAACGGTTACAACCTCGGTGGGCTCCATTGCCAATCCAGGACTCGAGAGGTCACTTATCTCACTCGTGTCCTCCGGTATGGATGTACTGGTCTGTATACCCTCCATTGTGGACAAATCACAGGGAACGCGGAAAGAGTCTTCTTTGGATGCTACCTCGTCCATAGGTTTGCAGACTTCGGACGCGATGACGTCATCTACTTTGGCCGAGTCTTCTGTCGGTAATGTCAACGGATTTGGTTCTATACTTGTGGAGTACTCTGTGGGGCTGGTATCTAAGCCTTTGGACTGTGTGTTAGAGGTCGATTCTACAGTTGGATCCATGTAGTCACTTGTAGACTTGAGACACTCAGTTATGACACCGTCATCACCAGCAGAACTTGTCGTTTCGGAAGAGTAGGTGAATACCTCAGGGATATCGGTTTGAGTCACGGACAAAATCTCACCAGTTGTAATGTGCTCAAGAACTTCCTCGGTTTCGGTTATGGCAGATTCAGTTGAAGCTAAATTTTCTGAGTGGCCAACTGAACTCCCTTCTGTAGCGAATTCCTCCCCAATTGTGGTCAGCATCACTTCGTTTTCCACGCTGTTGTCAACGTCAGTGTCTATGTTCTCGGAAGAACGCACAGAATCCACAGATGTGGCAGCTTCAGTCACTTGCAAGCCAGCATTGGTTATGATGTAATCAGGAACCGTTTGAGATTCAGTTGTGGTGGACTGATCTGTATCTAAATTTTCAGAAACTGTTTCTGTAATCACTCCCGCTGTTTGGACCAGATCATCAGCTGGGAGCGTATTCAGTTCACTTTCGATGCTACCACCATCAGAAAAGCTGTTGCTTCCAGACTCCGGAGGTTTTGTCACTGTCAGCTCATCAACAGAAACCGCGATTTCAGGGGATTCATCGTTTCTAATTTCGACAGTTGAAGCTAGACTGGATGTGAGGGATTCAGGTTCTCTGGGCACACTCAAATCATCCTGATTACTGACAGTATCTAGTGGCGGAGAGATTGAAGATACTGACGTTATTGGCACATCAGATGTAGTCGTTAAGTCATTCGCTAGAGCAACCACGTCTTCAGTACTAAATTCATCAGCTGTCGAAGCAGTAAAACCAATGGTTGTCTCATCCTTACTCTGAAGCTCAGTTAACTCGGTAATGATAACCTCAGATGTGTGCTTGTCTGCTGAGTTTGTGTCATGCAAATCACCGGTCTCGCGCTCCCCAGGAACCGAAGCATGGAAATCATCTTGTCCTTTGTTCACTTCTGTTGATCCATGTTCAGTTGGGGTAGACAATTCTCGGTCTGATGGATTGAGTTCACCATTGTGAATAGTATCTTCCTGTCCAAAAAGCTTTATTTTGGCGTCCATCTCTAGCTCCATCGGTGCCAATGAAGGCAGGTTCATTGCATCGGGGAGAGATAAGACTTGATCTAATTCATTCCGCTCACCGGAAGCTTCCGAAATCGGTTCCAGGTTTGAATCCAGGTTGTTACGTTTGTAGCGCTCTGCCTTTTTTACAATGCTGGGCACAGAGCTTTGTCCACGGTAAATAACAGCACTCATTAAAGATGCGCATAAGAGCAAAAACAACGAATTCGCACAAATAAAGTTCATAATGTCTGGATAGTGACTTTCCAAGTGTTGTACGGCCAGAGGCTCTACTCAGAGATGACGGAATAACAGTTTGACACAGCAGATGTCGGAAAGGAAGTGATTCATTAGCAGGATAGTGGCGATCAACGCCACCACTGAACAAGGGACTGACAATACGGAGAGTGGCATGACAATCCTCGTGTCTGGTAACTGGTATGCAAAGAACAACAATGGTGCTAATTAGCATACATCACACATGAAAGCAAAGCTTGTGTGCATCATCAGGATTCTGTTTTTGTGCACGCCGATTGGCTGAACACCATGCCAAAGGGTAAAGGGTCCAAGAGAAAACTCTAACCATCGGTTTTGAGGAGAACGAGGCACCGAAACAGAGCAACATGTGGTGGTATCGGTGCTTGATGATAGGATCACGATGGACACAATACGGAATTAGATAATGACGACCACGTGTGCGGAAGTGATAGGAGGGAAACACAATGGTTCTGTAGAGATGCACTTAGAGGACTGTGAAAGGACAAGGACGTCGATTTGACGTTTATCCGTACCAGGGACATTTATGTAATCGAATGTAACTTACCGAAAAGCAACCCGTTCCATCCAGCGAATTGCGTCGATCGTGCACTACAGAAGATCGCAGTTTGAATAAACGCCACCACATTGAGTGTTAGGCTAAGACAGCATTGATGAATACCGTTGAAATCGTGTGCAGAGATCCTCGTTAGGACAAAGTTTTGACACGGCGAACTGCCTCATGACTGAAAACAGTGTCTGTTTGAACCAGCAAGTTTTGAAATGAGCAGGGAATGTGTTATGTTCAAGCAGAGTTGGTCACATGGCGATTTACAGGTTACTCATCATTCTAGGCGACACCATCTGAAAGTATCCATGTTATTTGTTGACGGTTAGTGACGAAACGAATCCGCAAGCACCAGATGTTAAACATATGAAACTGGAAATGTTACGATGGCCATTTGCCAGTATTACACCGAAACACTATTGTCTAAAATCACTCAAACTTTTCTTCGAATCTTGATCTCCACAGGCTCCGGAGTGGGGACTTTCCCTCTTAGAACCATCCCCTGCTTGACAACTGAAGTCTTTTTTTACAATTTGTCTACATCTTTCTTGTGTCGCATTAAAAGTCGTGTCTGACAGTGGCTTGCAGCGCATGCAATTCAATTCTAATCCACATGAACGCTCGACCTTGGTTGTTTAGCTTAGAGACAGATTGTTCCGTGAAGCAACAGTGGCAGCTCGGACGAATTTTATGCATTGCCCTCCACTGAGTAATCGTGATTTATTGAATACAAGTCAGTCAATCAAACTTCATGCAGTGGGCATAATGAGATCAAGACAGAAGACAAAGCTCCGAATATTACTTCATGGGTTAAGAGTGCTAACCTCTCGATTGCTCGGGGATTTCGCCGTCAAGGATTGTTACTACCACAAAACATTTATTTCGTAAAATTTTAATGCCTTCAAAGCGTTCTTCTGTCGGAGGTTTCTTTCGAAGAACAGGAGTTCAACTACAAGTAAAATGAATAACCTTGAAATTATTTCTTTCTGGGCGATGTTTCATACATGGAATATCCCTGGAAGAAGGGACAAACACACTCAACAGTTGCATCTGGGCTTCACACAAAGTGGTACAACTAAAATAGTGGGACAACGCGATGTTTTCACAGGCAAGTATCAGGTTAATAAAAGTGTTGCACTAGCGCACTATAGTTTGGTTAATCAGTATGTCGGTGCTTGCTTTTGTGTTCCAAGCCCAGAGGTGTTTTTCTCTTTTCTCATAGTTTTCATCGCTCTTCTGAGTATCTTTGATACCGATTTAAAAAAAAACTCCCGTTGTAGATGTACACAAGCTCTCCTCACATGGTAAAATCACCATCCAGCCGGGCTACTAGGTTTTATCAGTCAAATGATAAATTTTTGTCTAGTTTCCCAGAAAGTTCATCCGGAGGTTTTACCGTACAAAAACTAATAAACAGTTTTCACAACACCGTCTGATATGACAACCAGGACCGATAACCATTCACAATGAAAGAGCAATACAGTATGATAAGCTATCTCTAAGACCATCCGCTGGCAACAGCACTTCGGTTTTTAATTTGTCACAGTGGGGAGTGAATTCTAAGTGAGGAAACTGCTAGGAAGATCAGGTCCCAGAGTTCCCTAAACCTAATTTTACTCTCAAACCCCACCAAAATTACAGTGAGGAAACTGTCAAGCATTCGGGCCACAAGAGCCAACTTCCGATCGAACTCTCAGGCAGTCAATCTATTCAGCAGCGTCCGATGAGTGGTTAGGCACTTCACAGGAGTACGGTTGACGATGATAGGTGTTCACCAAGTGCCGACCAGACAGGCTGGATTGATGTTAAAAGTGCCCTTTAAATACCGCACTCGCTTTTTCGCAATAAAGCTGCTGTGTTCCTTGTTGCCAAGTCTTTTTCTGGCACCAAGGCTCTGGTGCGGGGGCGGCAGTTAGGTACAACAAAGGTTAACACCCCAGCGTACACAGTCAGTAAGCAGTGAAATACCTTATTCCAAGGGGATGAATGCATTATGAGCTTCCCAATCGGTTCTTCTTGAAAAGTGTACATTTTACATGTTGACGTGGTTGTCGTCTTTTTGTGGAGATTTCGTCCTGTAAGTGCTGAAAAGCCGAGAAACACTACACAGCTGTTTCATCCTTATTGGAAATCATCAGCAGTGCGCATCTCACAAAACTCCGGAGTCTCGAACCCGCGACCTCCTGGCTAGTAGTTTGAACACTTAACCGTTAGGCCACGGGCGGCTGATCATCATTGTGATTAACTCGCACTTAGACAGGATATAGCACCGCTCATCCTTCAGTCACGGAATCCACATCACGCGGTCACAAGTGTTGACAGGCTCCTCGAGTAACGACTTCTCAGAGGAAGTTTCAATCATCGGGTGAAGTTTATTCCTCCACTGAGCCGCCCGTGGCCGAACGGTTAAGTGTTCAAACTACTAGCCAGGAGGTCGCGGGTTCGAGACTCCGGAGTTTTGTGAGATGGCCACTGCTGATGATTTCCAATAAGGATGAAACAGCTGTGTAGTGTTTCTCGGCTTTTCAGCACTTACAGGACGAAATCTCCACAAAAAGACGACAACCACGTCAACATGTAAAATGTACACTTTTCAAGAAGAACCGATTGGGAAGCTCATAATGCATTCATCCCCTTGGAATAAGGTATTTCACTGCTTACTGACTGTGTACGCTGGGGTGTTAACCTTTGTTGTACCTAACTGCCGCCCCCGCACCAGAGCCTTGGTGCCAGAAACAGACTTGGCAACAAGGAACACAACAGCTTTATTGCGAAAAAGCGAGTGCGGTATTTAAAGGGCACTTTTAACATCAATCCAGCCTGTCTGGTCGGCACTTGGTGAACACCTATCATCGTCAACCGTACTCCTGTGAAGTGCCTAACCACTCATCGGACGCTGCTGAATAGATTGACTGCCTGAGAGTTCGATCGGAAGTTGGCTCTTGTGGCCCGAATGCTTGACAGTTTCCTCACTGTAATTTTGGTGGGGTTTGAGAGTAAAATTAGGTTTAGGGAACTCTGGGACCTGATCTTCCTAGCAGTTTCCTCACTTAGAATTCACTCCCCACTGTGACAAATTAAAAACCGAAGTGCTGTTGCCAGCGGATGGTCTTAGAGATAGCTTATCATACTGTATTGCTCTTTCATTGTGAATGGTTATCGGTCCTGGTTGTCATATCAGACGGTGTTGTGAAAACTGTTTATTAGTTTTTGTACGGTAAAACCTCCGGATGAACTTTCTGGGAAACTAGACAAAAATTTATCATTTGACTGATAAAACCTAGTAGCCCGGCTGGATGGTGATTTTACCATGTGAGGAGAGCTTGTGTACATCTACAACGGGAGTTTTTTTTTAAATCGGTATCAAAGATACTCAGAAGAGCGATGAAAACTATGAGAAAAGAGAAAAACACCTCTGGGCTTGGAACACAAAAGCAAGCACCGACATACTGACTAACCAAACTATAGTGCGCTAGTGCAACACTTTTATTAACCTGATACTTGCCTGTGAAAACATCGCGTTGTCCCACTATTTTAGTTGTACCACTTTGTGTGAAGCCCAGATGCAACTGTTGAGTCTGTTTGTCCCTTCTTCCAGGGATATTCCATGTATGAAACATCGCCCAGAAAGAAATAATTTCACGAGAGCCAAGTAGTCTCCGGAAATTTGCAGCTATTTGGTTTGTTGACCAACGGGACGTACCATGCCTTTTTGTGAACGATACAACAAAATTGGCATTCGCATCATTTGGAATACTTCTCTGCTGTGCCGTTGCATTTCTAAAAACAACTCATTATTTTCCGATTTGAATCTTCGGTGAACATGGTGCTCACAAGGGTCACAAAATGTTCAACAACCAGCTGGTCTTTCACTTCTGAATATGAAAACCAGAATGTCAAGCGTCCACGATCTAATGGATACTACGCCGTACGGCTGATCAACAGTTTGGTCAACTCAAATTTTAAATGGGATAGAACGCCATATGGCCTTCAGTCACGGAAGTCACTTCACGTGGTCACGTGTGGACCGATTCCTCGAGTGAGGACCACTCAGAGGGTGACTTGTGACATATTCCTCTTCCCGAGCTACCTAAAAGTTGTTTGTAGCATGATAAAAATCTGGCATCGAGAGTAATTATACAATTCCTGGTTATTTTAGATGTCCGACAGAGCTTGAATACTCGTGAACGTTACTTGTTACTACTGACATGGTGAATAAATCCACCATGATGGTGATAGAGTGCCTTATAATTTGAAAGAACAAGCAAAGTTGTGAACAGGCTAACATACCAGACATATCTAAGCTGAACCCAGGACAGATGAATCGAAGTTGACACATACTTGGTTGATAAGTGGACACAAGTTCGAGTGTCTACCTTAAAAGAGTATAGTCCTAACCTCGGGGTATGTGAACTACAACTAGTTTGTGTAGGCCAATTCAACCGCCGTTTCTTATCATTGTTCTGCAGTGAGGTCCCATTTATGATGTAGTCGTTGAATAGAATGAGCCATATACATTCTACCACAGGCATTTCCGATAGAGGAAACTTTTTGATAGCCAGGCCAGAACGATCAACGTGGAATCGCTTTTCCAACACAATACGTGTGCTTTTTTCGCTTTGAATAGTTAGCTAACGTTTTTATCCAATTCACCGTAAGTCTTTTTAAGATGACTCTAAAGCTGACAAGTCATCCCGGTTTTCAACATCATTAGGTCTGATCCTATACTGCTAAGACTGTGTGGACAGCAGGCCTAACAACCCAACTCATTTGTGCTGTTGACCTTCAAGTTGCCATTGGAAGGAAAACGATAAAAAAACGGCCGAAATGGGATATGTCGTTCACCGGAGTCAAAAGAATCATGTCGTTACGTTGTAAATAGTCTTTTCCACTGTTTGATATGTGATTGGCGGTCTGGAAAACGGAGTGGTTTAGAAGTGCAACCGTTTCCAAGTACATAGCTGAGAGACTCAAACTCAGATGTATGTGGATGTGAAACGCGAGGCATTTAAGGCAGCAGTTTGGTCTTCAAGGCTTCCAAGTAATTTTGGTCACACCATAATAGAACTATGGTTTCTGCTGCCTAGTTAGGGATGATTCCGACAAGACTTCAAGACTTCATTTAATCATACAGCCAATTCGAGTGCGTATCCTGTAACTCAACAAACTCATTGAAATGCCTCATAAAAGCTAAATTTTACGAAACTTTTAAATCTGCCTCCACATTTCTACTAACTATTAGCAATCAATATTATCACGCTTATTTCGTTTCATAAACGAATGTCACTCATGTACATATTTTACGGTAGAATCGAGCTGACAATTTGGCCAGAACTAGCTTCGGACTCCGATTTTAGAAAAAGTCTTAAGCGTTTATTTCAAAAAAGTGCAGTTATTGTCAAAATACTAATAAACAAGTAAGCACAATCCTAAGGCTAATTAGCAAAATAAGGACGCGAGGAAAAGTAGATACAAACGTTTGGAATTGTTCTGTCAGAATCAAGAATAGAGAAGAACGGAACTTATGGTAACAGATTTGGTCACTTGGCACATGAGACGAACCATTGAACTTTTGGGTCACCAAGTGCAAGACACCACATAAGGTCCCCTCAAACATCCAGACATTTGAATACAGTAAAGGTTTTGTGCGGTTAGTGCAGCAGCCTTGGTAACTACCCGAACGCTCGTTCGTGGAATGCATCCATTTATGCACCAGTTTGGTTATCATTTTAATGGTGCCACTGCCGTTACACACAGATGAGTATATGCGTGTGATTTAGTCCCAATAAATGTACCCTCTTTGATTGCGGTTGTTGGTGACCTCTGCGTAAGTTCGGTAACTTGAATTTGGCTTCATCGCCAAGGATAAGAGCGGTGCTGTTTTCTCCCTTTCTTCTATCGTTCAGCTGTAACATCCTTTCGGTGCCTAGTTGCCATACCAACCGAAGGAAGCATGGGTCCTGAGTTACTGCCAGGTTTCACAAACTTAGGCAGGGAAAGTCGAGATGCAAAGGTCGGGTTCGAACCATGGACCTTTTTGTCACTGGATTCGCGCTCTAACCACCGAGCCATCTTGCCCCTTTACGTTTCTTGTGGGTTATAAAGTGGCGTCTACACTGAGCTTCAGCACGTGGACATTGGGTGCTTAGATGTGAAGAAAGTTCTCAGCATTGTCGAATCTTTTTCAACAGTGACATATACAGGGGTGGGCTACTCTTCAGAAGAATCCAGAACAGAAGCCTGTTTCCTGTTTCCCGTATGATTTCATACCCCTGGAGAAGACTCTAGAAAGTTTACGACTTTCTCTCCTCAGGATGTGATTTACTACCAAAAAAGACACAAACGCCACATTCAATGAGAAAACAGCACGCGCCTGATCAGTAGAGGTTAGTTCTCAAATCAGTTAGCTTTGAGGAGACGTCCACCACACCAAGTTACTCGGAACCTGATTGAATGAGCTAAAAAGATCCAAAATCAAATGCAGAATCCTACTGACACAAGTCGACAGGCGTTCGTGTTAATCTCACGTTATGGTGACTTGAGCTCTCCTGTATGGTACGATTCGTTTGACTCAATAGTTCGGAGATAATTAGTGTTGAAATAATCGGTTATCGCTGAGTACCTATGTAGGATATACTAATTCTGTTATTAGTTGGGTACAATAGTGAGTAATGGCGCCTGAATCCAATAAAAAGAAAGCTTTGGTATAAATGACCAAAAAAATAGAGCTTGCACCGTGGTCAACACGGATGCGCGTTATATCCAGCAGGATGCCATCCTCGGGATTGATCGAGCATCATTTGGAAGCCTCACTTAAGCTAAGCCCAACACACAACATGTTCCCGCCGATATCGGTTGAGTGAGTCTGTTGCAGGGAGAATTACTGGGACCCTCAACCAGAAGGTAGCTGTTTTTAATTCGTACTGTTGTGTGGCTGCTGTTGTGGAAATTAAACATGGCCTGATTCGGTAGACGATAGTCAGGCGTCCATAGCTTTGTGAGAAATTTTTTATACCACTCAAAGAATCTCTTTCGTTACTATTTCATTGCGGCCATGCTTCAATCATCCAATTGTTGTTATGACACAAAAAAAACACCAGTAATCAGATACTTTAAGCCTTAGTAAACGTAATCAAGCTTTCACCAGGTACAACTGTTTTCCGTCATCTTACATCCATGGTCTGCTCAGGAGCTGAGAGAATCTTGTGTTGCACAGTATCAATGATGTGACCTTGAAATCATTGAATTCTACGGTTGAAGGTGACTTCCAAATATGAGCTGCTATAGAGGTGGGTTTCGGGTGATCTGGCAAACAGGTGTCACGGTCACCAGATAATATCGACGACGTGCGCAAGGATGAATACGAATATGAAAGATTAATTCCTTGAGGGTTTCTAAAAAATCAGATTCGAAGAAGCAGGAAACTCCAGAAGTGATGTTCAGGTCACTCAAACAGTTTACTTGGAAACAACAGCGTCAGCAAGGGAACAATATAAAACCATCCATTTGTGTATATCCGGAGATAAGTCATTAGTAAACACTGAGTGATTTGTTCAGGCCAAGCATTCTTGTAAATCGCAATAGTTTTTGGACATGACTTATTTCACAATTTATGCTGTATGGCTTACTGTTAAGCCTCTGTCAGAGGACCTCCATCTCGGTGTCCCTTTCTTAAAAAAAATCACTTATGTCCGGCCAACCTGTGTGTCAGAACAGCGAAAGACCTTACAGAGAATCTGGGAAGGAAATAGACTAACCGGCAGCCAGCAAGCAGTCACGGATATCATAACCAACCATTTCACCCCCCCTCCCCCAGAGAATGAACGGTCCATCCATCAAAGAGCCCAATACATTCAAAACCCGCAGTGGAAGAAAAATTAGATTGCCTTGCATTGCCGGTTCATTAGAGTTACAGTTTACATTCCTAGAAAGGTTGCCCAACATGTTCTAGATGGCTGAAGCTGACTTAATATGATACTTCCATCTGCATTACCAAAAATTTACTTGAACAGATATGCTCGTACTTTTGTGAAACGTGTCTCAGCTTGATCTAAGAAGACTTCAAGGGGAAGTTAAGTTACTCCTGATGTCAGTACTTTTTAGGTTTCTTTTAATATGGAAATGTGGTTCATATCTCCACTGATTCCTCAACTGTCCGGGAAACAGACGAGCTTGCATTGAAAAAAATGGAAGTGAAGTTTTTGGCACTTCATGTTTTAACTTATCGGAGATTTCGCCACAAACCGCAATTTTCAGGACATTCAACCGTTTTTCTAAAGCACTTGAATTCATTTTCGGTCAAATGCCGAAATGCTGAATAATCCGTAGGACTTACGAGTTTCATTTCACAAGTTTTGGTTTTGCCTGTCCCTCATTGCTCTGCAGCATGCATGAACGAGTGCTCCGTGAGGTATTCGGGCAATCTGTGGCTCGTGGTATGGCTGAACTGGGGATACACACTCCTTTGCATTCGCCCATGGATCAGCTGATTCAGTCAAACGCTACAAGGGTGAGCATGAGATTCTTCACACTTTTGTTTGCTTTAAGAAGGTTATCTTCTATAGACGGATGAGAGGGCTTTCTACGCGGCTCCGTGAAAGTTGACATTTATGACTGATGACCTTGAAAACTATTGTTTTAATTGAGACACTCAGTTGTGGAGGTCGTCGCCACTGTCTTTTTTCGGCAACAATGCAGAGCAGATTCTTAGCCTGCAACGGTTAAAAACTTTCCATATTTTGAAATTTTGAATCATTCTGAACAATCATTTTGAACAGATCTTGTGACAATATGCAAAAATGCGGGTGCTCGTATTTGAGTGAAGAGCCGATGAATTAATCCGAACCTTGTCTTTTTCACACCCCAGAAAACCTCGAGTAGAAAAGCAGAGTGTAGCAGGCGACCGCAGTTCCCGCGATGTATCCTTCAGTAGTTACAGTCATTTTATGCACTTACTCTCAAAATGAGATTGGTTAGTGTTTATTAACACAAAAGCTTAGGAACGGAGGGGAGTACAGAGATAAACAAATTGCCGGTACAGGTTGTGGCGCGGTTGTGTCTGCGGTTGTCCCATCAAAATCTAAAATTTGTGGAGCTTGCTGATGGATTAGTTGCACACAGGGTGGAGATTCGTAAGGCTGGAGTTTCGCGGCTTCAATGGAAGTAAATTTTTTAGTCTTAAAAATTTGTGCCCATGTCTCGTTAGTTGGTGAATGTGTATTGAAAGCAAAAATATATGGTTTTGATTTAACCAAACTCGCCAGTTATCCTGTACAGTATTTGTTCGGGTACTGCAAACTATACACTCGAGGCGTCAGTGAAGGTAACATTGCAAAGACGTCCAGGGCGACTGGTAGTGGGGCAGTGAGCCGTTTGGAGCCAGCTGACCACATAACGAAGCTAAAAATGAGACTGCATATAACTCAGCACCATTAAAGGTCAGTACCGTACACAGGATATCTCATGTTACCACAGCATGAGTGCAGTTCATATGTACCGGTTGTACTCCTACTCTCCGGAGAAAGCCTGAGTGATTTGCAGTGTGTTCATTCTATTGTGTCATATTCCATCACAACTCAGTCTTCGCGCACTAGCTACTAGTGACCCCCCAACAACTAGAGATAATGCACTCAGCTGTAAGAATGAACGTGGTCATCACGCTAAGAGTATTATTGGTGGCGATCGCGTTTCAGCTAGAATAGGAGCACATCGTAGGGATCGAGTTAAGTTATCAGTAACTCAGTTGACTCTGTGAAGTTCCTGTCACCTTACCGTCTGTAATGTATGAATGTTACTCACCGGGACTGCTGAGGAAGTAAGTTGACAAAATTGCAGTATTCCCTGAAAAATCTACCTTTTGCCTGAAAAAAATCGTCCACAACTTTCCTTTTCAGTACTACCGTCCCATTTGTCACCTTACCGTCTGTAATCTATGAATGTCACTCACCTGGACTGCTGGGGAAGTAAGTTGACGAAATTGCAGTATTCCTTGAAAAATCCACCTTTTGCCTGAAAAAAATCGTCCCCAACTTTCCTTTTCAGTACTACCGTCCCATCACTATTGATAAAACGCCCACAAAGGTCAATAATGCCTTCCTTGGTGACCACTGCTGCAGGGTTAATAATTGGCTGAACTTTCTGTACGCACTCGGGTACAATAGCAGCGGCAAGAAAAACAGGCTTCAGTTAAGCACAGGATCAGCCATTTGCGCTGCAGTAATAAATTACCAACGCGTAAGAGTAAATTTGAGCTTGAAGGCATGTTGCCCTGTTTCCAGTATCATTTTTCGAATAGCAGACAACAGTATTTCAGTGTGCTATTACACGGTCGTCATTTTGGCCATAAGGTCCGTTACTATGGCTTCCAAAAATCAATCGTCACAACCAGGACAGTTACTGGGTCGTCGTTCGATGAGTCGGGCACGACAGTCACATCGCTCAAGCTCGAACACGTTCGCCCGTTCAGACGTGATAATTCAGATGCGTCCAACGTGCGTTGGTGGGGTAGTGGTTACACGCTCGCCTCGCATGTCAGATGTCCGGGGTTCAAATCCCGTCACGCCATTGGATATGCACTGCTGATGAGCTCTAATAAGAGCGAAAGTCGAGTCCAGTGGTTCCCTTTGGTGTGGATTCACCAGAA
The DNA here is from genome assembly GCF_000715545.1 of Opisthorchis viverrini. Lineage (NCBI taxonomy): Eukaryota > Metazoa > Platyhelminthes > Trematoda > Opisthorchiida > Opisthorchiidae > Opisthorchis > Opisthorchis viverrini. Next base: position 221,057 of record NW_008751901.1, on the reverse strand, counting down.
TAATTACGCCAGGACAGGAACGCGGCCGTTCAAACGAGAGTGGTGTGGCTATGAACAAAAATACCTGTCCCGCAAAACCCCAAAATTGCAACCAAAATTCTGCGCAGTGGGTCTCAAGCGTGTGCCGCGCTACCTGACTGGTGGGTCAGTCGATCGTCACAACCAGGACAGTTACTGGGTCGTCGTTCGATGGGTCGGGTTCCCAAAAATCTTGACTCAAACAAAACCGATGTCTCTCACTTGCAAATGGATTTGGTTTTGACTGGAGACTCAACCCAACCCGGATGAATCTCTCGTTTATGATGGTCCACTTCACAAGCAAGAGATTCGGCCGGATTAACTTGAGCCTCATGTCAAAACTAAATTTCCATGCAACTCAGAGTATTTGTCGGAATCTGTCCAATTCGGGTTCAAGTAGAACTAAAGGTTGACGAAAACTCGGGGACTGCGCCTACCTAATGAGCCCCAAGAAGGACGTAGCCTGCCTTGGACTGCCGAATAGTTCTCAACAAATTTCTGAGTAGTGTGTTACATCCAAACCTCAATGTCTGTTCGAGAAACTTCACTTCACTGAGCTTCTACTAGCAGCAATTTACAGCATGGAGACAGTCAGTTTGTTTCCCATAGTTTATAGAGCAGGGAACATGGTCCAAACGTAACATTTATAGCCTAGTTTTTTTATCTATACTGACGTACGCATCCGCTCTATTCTATCCACAAGATCTTCAAAGAATTAGACTCGAAGGCTATCTGCGTTGGTTTTTCCAAGTTATATCAGGAAACAACCCAGGTGCTGAATGTACTTTACACTGCCACCAGGATTTACGAGCCAGCCTATACCTACTGGGCAGTTGCACTTCAACTCACGTACGACAATGTGGAACCGTATAGCAAGGAAACGGACCAGCATTCTTCCCAAGATCAAATGACGAAAAAGGTAGATGACGGTGAGTTATCTAATTAGCGTGATGGGTATTCCCGTATGATCCGTGGCATTATTTCGAATATTTATACCTAATTACGTTATACATTATACTGTATAGAGTTTTATTCTGTAATCTCTTGGTGAGTAGTTAAGCCTTCGGTTACAAGTGACTGATCAGCATCCTTCCACTTTTCACGTTAGCTACAGAGCTTTCTGTTTACCGGGCTGATATGTCGATTAACTGATTATACGCAGTTACGGTGACTGGTTCACAGAACAAACCATGAAGAACAGCAGGAATGAATTTCCAAACTGTTGTCACGAGAGAGAAGTTAATGGTCTAACTGCTAGGTCACGGATCATCTGTGAGACATATGCAGTATCTTCTCTTAAGTTAAAGCAAGGATATTTCAATCAAAACGGTAGAGAACTGGCCTTTTGCCACAAACTCATGCTTACCGTGGAATCAACCTCACCAACCCTGTGTAAGTAATCTACCGGTGCCATCCACTGTTTGTTGCCGCGGCTGTTGCCTTGCATAAATAACAACTGGTTCACTTCTCTCTTTTTTCCAGCTGTTCGCGTATACACCTTGGCAATGTATTTGCATCTGCTGATACGTGCAACGCAAACACAATTCGGCGTCGCCTCGGCAACACTTTTGGGAGAATACCTCTTCGATCGGTTCATAAGCACTCCTGCGTGCTTCGACTCAATAGCTGATCGCCTGAGCAATTTGGATAAACAGTCAAACAAAAAACGGGGGAAATCGGAAAAGGTTTGTTTTCCATAGGCTATTTTGCCATCAGTGCTATTTCAAGCTATCAGTTAACCGAACTGTTTCATGGAACTCAACCTTATGAGTAAAGTTGCCGTGAAAGTAGTGTACAGTCTTCATCGACCTTTAGGATTAGGAAGCATCAACGAACTACGGCTTAAAAAAACCCGCTCACAAGTACACCCTGCCCTGAAATAACAAGTACCATGAAAACTAGAATACAGCGATAAGCAACCATCTACATGTGTAACGGGGATACTACTGATGGGGAGGCACGCGAGTAGTATGTGTTGTTCGTGGGATTTCGCTTTGCGCCTCTTGAAAAGGGGAGATCTGTTGCGGAATTTGTGGAGTCGCTTTGTAACATTTGCTTGGATGTGAGCGGAGGATGATTGGAGTCAATGAATCTCCAGAAAAGTTCAATAAGACGCATTCAGAAGATAAATGTCCAGTGTTTGTATATAAGGTGCAAATTAGAGTTTGCTTCCCAGTCCAATGGTCTGTACCCGGTCAGTTGGCGTTTCCTAATAAATAACTCCGCAGCGAATGGCCTTCTTCCTTTCACCTGTATTCCCAGAGGAAAGTAGTAAACTTGCTTACATTCTGTCGGATAAACTTGCATTATCATCGAACGGTCGTTGATAGAATTCAAAAGCTCCTATTCTATTACTAAACCAATTGATAACTAACACAGCAAGTTAGTATTTAGGTTCATCGACCTGGGATCCACATTGAACGTTATGCGCAGCAGCGTTGAGCAGGGTAATTTACATGACTTCTGTTTTCTTCTTCTTAAAGCCGCAGGTTACAGTTTTTCCCCGAAAAGAACTTGATTTTACAAAGTAACAACTTGGATAGTTGTGCTCATCCCCCAAAAGATATGTAACCCTTCAGTTTGTCACACAGGCTAAATCATGTTAACCAACATCCCGATATTTGAAATAATCGCGTCTCACCAGAAAGTGGTAATCCAAAATCATACGTTTCCATCCCTTTCGCCTCTCATGGAGACAGACAATAGCAACAGATTTCCCATAGTGAATTTTTAGTTTTTGTTCACGATCCTCAAGCCCGACGGCTATGAAACCGATGAACATTCTGGTGACGTTGTCCGTATGCTCTGTTGACGTACAGATGGCTATCACTTCTAGATTGGTCAATGAATTTTCGCACGTTGAAATCACACCGAAGACCATTAAGTATGGTTCTTGTTAGTGGTTGCAGGCATGTGCATTTCACAGAGTTTATAAGACTATGTGTCTTAATTTAATGTTGTCTTACTGATTTATTTTTGATGAAGCGGCAAAATTGATGGTATCCATACCACGGAAGTTTCACTCTTATAAATGCCTTATTTCAACGTCAACCCGGTGGTAGCCATTTGGCGATCGATATCAAGTACTGAACTTGGCAAAACTAGGTGGAAGTTATAGGGACAGTGGTAGGATAGCGGCGTCTTTTTACCTGCAAAGTGAGGTCTGCTGCTTCTGTAGGCTTCCGCATTTGATTATTGGAGAAAAACAACAGTGCGGAATGGTGAACCGGATTTTTATTCTAGGTTCTACTGGATACGGTTGCATTGCCAAGAGGATGATTGTTAGACATTAAGCGTATTGAAAATTTTACAGTAAGTTTTGTATTTAGCGTAAACCTTGTGCGGAAATCACTTTACAAATAAGGTCAAGTTCTCGTCTAAACTAGGCGATTGATCATCGTTTTCGGGTGTGACTCGATTTCCATGAACTAAAGAAAATAGGTGACAGCAGAACGTGTTACGAAATGCTTGGCTGAAAGATGAGTAGCGCTACGCTCCGTTAAAGTGCGAATTTATCAGTATACCGGCTAGCTACCCGTAGTGTAAACGGAGTGTTGTGGGTTTGAATATATTTAGGTGTATATAAAAACGAACCAGCAAAAATGAGAGATTCGGTTTAGTCTGCTCCATCTTCAATTGCAAATCAATCCCCGCCACCACAAACCATCTCTACACTTCTCCTCCGTTTTCTCATATAAAATGAATTCGCCTGGCAGGATGAAACCGGATTTTGAATTTCTGAGATCATCTCACTACTAACAAAACATTTCAATGGCCTGTCGATAAATGAACAAATTTGAAATGAATGGCCAGTTTTGTGTAAACGAAAATTCATGACTGAAATCAACTTTGTGATGAGACCTACGGTCCAACTGATTGAGCCATGTTGACAGAAGGGTGCTGAATTTCGTGTACTATTCTGATTGAAGCCCATCGGGTAACCGGAATGTATGGGAGCGCAGGGAAACACGGAAGTTGGAGGGTCTACCCAGAAATGCGCTTGGTATCAAGGTAGGTGGGCCACAAGAATAGTGGATCGCCACATACTTTCGGTATGACGGCCTATTGCAGGAACGCGTATGGGGTAATAAAAAAAAGGAAGTAAAAATTTATGGGACACGTTTGATATCCTCCATAACCTTTTATTGACGGAAAGATACTATCCCAGTTGAACCGATTCAGTAGCATTTAAACTATTATATCTGCTGATTCGCCAATCTGAGTTATCTGCTGCCGACCAGTGCCTGGTGCCGCAGAAAAAAGACTCACAGAAGGGAACACAACAGCTATATTACGAACAAGCGAGTGCGAGAGCGTGAGTGCGTACGAGTGCGAAAAGTACAACGCTCTCAAGCTATTTATTGGAAGGACACCGTCTGAACTTAGTCCAATGCTGACGCACACGGTCTGGCTTTGGTACGAGGCTGTGACTTGCTGTGTATCGCGGGGCGTTCTCTGTCCGGTCAACATCTAGCGGAGAGTCTCGGCAGGTTTCGGGTATTCAGTGGTTGCTTTCAGGAAGCTGACCTTCCTGATATTAGCATAAAGACAAAATAAAGTCCCTGCGCAAGAAGCTTGGACAGCAAACCAAGAAGCCGATTTTGTGACGTACACACTAAGGAGGCATTGCATTCCAACACCCGCACAATATTAACTGAGCCTTTTTACTACATCTCGAAGATTACACCGCAGAATGTTTGATGTTCTCGAAACTATCTTGTCTCCGAGCACGTGAATTGTCAGTTCGACGAACTTAAAGTTCTCATAGATGTCTGAAAACAGTCGATGGTGTTTCTCGCATCCTAAAAGACCATGCATACGATTGTATATTTCTATTATGTCTTTCCAGGAAAAATAAATGCATTGCACAGTGTAATGTGCACTTCTATGTAGAAAGCAACTGATACGCCGGGCCCTGATCTTTACGGAGATTGCCGGCGGTTTGTGCTCAGTGACAACCAAACTGTTTCCCCATCTCGTTTGAGATTGAAATTTCTGCAGTGCGGGGATTTTATTAGACAAACACAGTAAGGTATGTCGAGTGCCCAGTGTTCAGACTTTCATCAGTGTCTTGCACTGAATCATTTTATTTGTGACAGTTAGAGACAACTGGGCTGAACAATTGATGATGGCAAGCTTGCCAAGTTTTTATGACATTTTTACAACTGTCTTGTTACCGTTTGCTTGAAATCAGAGTATAGTCACTGTTTTCACGACCAATGTATGTAAATTCTGCCAACAGCCCGAATACGTACCACAGGCCTTAAGGACTGTTGACCCTACACCAAAACAGCGTTTGACCAGTATCATTCAAGGATGGTTTCGAAAGGTGAGTTCTTTTTTTCTTCGGTTTAGTTGCTCCACCCGCTTTACTGGACATTAAGCTGGGTGGCTTGATAAGGTGGGTGATATAATAATACCATCTAAGAAAGATATTTGACCTCCAAACGGCGACCAGTGCCTAGTGCCGCGGAAAAAAGGCTCACAGAAGGGAACACAACAGCTATATTACGAACAAGCGAGTGCGAGAGCGTGAGTGCGTACGAGTGCGAAAAGTACAACGCTCTCAAGCTATTTATTGGAAGGACACCGTCTGAACTTAGTCCAATGCTGACGCACACGGTCTGGCTTTGGTACGAGGCTGTGACTTGCTGTGTATCGCGGGGCGTTCTCTGTCCGGTCAACATCTAGCGGAGAGTCTCGGCAGGTTTCGGGTATTCAGTGGTTGCTTTCAGGAAGCTGACCTTCCTGATATTAGCATAAAGACAAAATAAAGTCCCTGCGCAAGAAGCTTGGACAGCAAACCAAGAAGCCGATTTTGTGACGTACACACTAAGGAGGCATTGCATTCCAACACCCGCACAATATTAACTGAGCCTTTTTACTACATCTCGAAGATTACACCGCAGAATGTTTGATGTTCTCGAAACTATCTTGTCTCCGAGCACGTGAATTGTCAGTTCGACGAACTTAAAGTTCTCATAGATGTCTGAAAACAGTCGATGGTGTTTCTCGCATCCTAAAAGACCATGCATACGATTGTATATTTCTATTATGTCTTTCCAGGAAAAATAAATGAAATTGTACAGTGTAATGTGCACTTCTATGTAGAAAGCAACTGATACGCCGGGCCCTGATCTTTACGGAGATTGCCGGCGGTTTGTGCTCAGTGACAACCAAACTGTTTCCCCATCTCGTTTGAGATTGAAATTTCTGCAGTGCGGGGATTTTATTAGACAAACACAGTAAGGTATGTCGAGTGCCCAGTGTTCAGACTTTCATCAGTGTCTTGCACTGAATCATTTTATTTGTGACAGTTAGAGACAACTGGGCTGAACAATTGATGATGGCAAGCTTGCCAAGTTTTTATGACATTTTTACAACTGTCTTGTTACCGTTTGCTTGAAATCAGAGTATAGTCACTGTTTTCACGACCAATGTATGTAAATTCTGCCAACAGCCCGAATACGTACCACAGGCCTTAAGGACTGTTGACCCTACACCAAAACAGCGTTTGACCAGTATCATTCAAGGATGGTTTCGAAAGGTGAGTTCTTTTTTTCTTCGGTTTAGTTGCTCCACCCGCTTTACTGGACATTAAGCTGGGTGGCTTGATAAGGTGGGTGATATAATAATACCATCTAAGAAAGATATTTGACCTCCAAACGGAGCTGATCATTTCTGGGGACAGACGTTTCGACTGCCACTGGTGAGGAACGAAGTCATAGACAGCTCGCTCTCCGGAATGGTGTCTGCCGGATGACCATTCTCCCTATGTTCCATCAAATCTAAGTGCTTATGTCCTAGCTTGTTTCAATTAGACTTTACCGTTTCCTCATTCAGTATTCTCCCTATAGTCGAGTACAACAACATCTATCTGAAAAAACCTTATAACCTTAATTATTTTTTCACAATTGCTAAATCATGTGTTTTCACGGTAGAAAGCTTGAGACATTTTACATATACTTAAGAGAATACGACCACACATAGTTGTAAGGGGTATCTTCAAGACCATTTGTGCTTTTTTGCCTAACGCGTTCAGTCTTAAACCCAACAGTTAATTATTCAGGGGTGGTCAAATTCAATCATATGGAGTCCCGTTTTTCTTTTGTCGTAGAAAAGAACGATCGTTTGTTCGCTTTCCAGGGAAACAATTTTTTCTTCTTTATATTGTTAGCCAGGTTATTACCGTTCCGGTAGCCAAGAGACCGGAGGAATGCTTGCTTAGTTAGTCATTTTCCAAACCGAATGTTCATCTGTTATATCTGCTGATTCGCCGGCCTGTGGTGTCTGCTGCTGACCCGCTCCAGGGCCTAGTGTCGGAGAGAAAAAAGGATCACGGAAGGGAGCACAATAGCTATATTCCAAAAAAAGTGGTTGCGAGAGCGCGAGTGCGTGGAGGGCGAAAAATACAACGGCCTCAAGCTTTTTATTGGAAGGACATTGTCTGAACTTGGTTCAATGCTGACACACGCGGTCTGGCCTTGGTACGAGGCAGCGACGTGCTGCATATTGCGGAGGCGTTGTCTGTCCTTGATCAAAGCTGACTCGCGCTGTCTGGGTTTGATACAAAGCTGTGACGCACTGCATGTTGAGGGGGTGTTGTCTGTCTGCTCAACATCTAGCGGAGCTGAGGGTCTCCGTAGATTCCGGGCATTCAGTGGTTGCTTTCAGGAAGCTGACCTTCCTGATATCATCCATTTGTGAACGCGGCCAGAAAGTCTGATTTGGAAAGCGCAGTCGTGGTAATCATCCAAGAGAGATTTAGGCCTTCATGCCACCCAAGGCAATAAGACTGAGCAAGTTTCAGAAATTTGTGGAGAACATGGTTGCAGAGTGATGGCTCCTTTGACGAGTACCGTTTGTTCGGAGAAGACTCTTGGACAGTCCCTGACGAACTCCAACATGACCGGAAGTGTTAAAATGGTGAACATGAATTGAAAGTGTGCCGGAATATTGCCAGCTGGGCTGCATTGACTGGTATAGTTGATCAGGTGGTTGTTGATCTGTTCACCGAACTTGTTGATTAACCTTCAGAAGTTTCGTCGTCAATCAAGGGGATGTCATTAGGGCGCGTACGGGGCTGCATTGGTATAGTTGATCAGGTGGTTGTTGATCTGTTCACCGAACTCGTTGATTAACCTTCAGAAGTTTCGTCGTCAATCAAGGGGATGTCATTAGGGCGCGTACGGTGGAAAAAATCTTTAAAGTGAATAAAAGAAGAGTAACTTCTTATGTGTGGTGCCATTCAAGAACTTGTGGTGTAAATATTAGGTCAGTAAACCTTCTATTTAGCCACATTCCCCCTTGATGATTTCGCATTTTACGCCTATAGAGCTAAGTTGGACATTCCAGCATGAAGAAAGCTGTTGGAGGTGGAAAGCCTGCGGCTGTTTTGTTGACACCGTTGCTTTAGGTGCCCTTTTGAATAGAAACATGAAGGCTTCAATTTCCGTAACAGTCTGTTCTTCAAGTCCTAAAGTGAATAAACTTTGTCACACAGACAATACAGTTTTGGGATTTTGCGGTGGGCTTTCAATGCAAAGTATTTGGTGCTCAATTACCCGGGGCCCATCAGCCGCACAATGCTCTTAGCTGCAGAACCTATGCAAGTAGAATAAGGCTTTTTACGCCAGAATGTTGCATTTTGTTGCGCGTGTGCTCAAGCCAAAATCCAGCAAAATCTACGTTCATATTTTTGCAGCTCACCGAATTTCATTGTCCACTGAAGGACCCATGTTTCTGGCGGAAAAAAGTCTGGTGGAATACTTTCCTAGCATCGATGATACCCTGTGATGCCTAGATGGGGCTCAGGAGATTGAATTCGTACTCGGAACTCAATTGATTGTCTCCTGTAGTCTAACAGGAACACGTCATAGCTTTCAAAAATTCAACTCCATTGTGCAAATACCGAGCGCCCATTTACCTCAACCGAAAAAAAAACTGTCGAAGATAAATGATCCTTGAGGTCCAACCGGGCTTCTCTCTGAGATGGAATCACTGTACACAAAGGTCCACCTGTTCTTCCTCGGTCGATCTACTAGACAGCCAAGGCGCACAATAAAAATGCTAAAGAGGACAATAAATCTAAAGACTATCACGTGCCTACTCTTCCCCTACTAACAGCTGTGTGGCGGTGTACCGTTTCGAATATATCAGAAAATCGACCACTCCTTCAAATTACGAACACGCCACTGATATGGTCTGATTTAACAGGCCTTTTCCAAGCTGGTGATATGCAGGTGCACATAGCTTAGAAGGCTGAATTGAAACAAACGCTATTCAAATTTTGGCTATGGTTGTTCCGTAGTGAACAAAAAATCGCGTGGATCTCCCACATGCTGTGAGAACAAGACGGATACAGAGACAGAGTCATCCAGCCTTATTGTGACGTCTGATTTGCTCATGTTTGTTTTGTTTGTGCTCTTGGAAGTTGATGCAAAAGACGGGAATGTGTAAACTACGCTTTTCAGGATCCAGAGAACCAAATTCCAACCTATTATCCCCAAATTGGCTGTGCCTAAGAATAAAAAATTTATTCTAATTCTTCCGGCTACTAACCGATCACAGCTTTTGTTTACTCCCACAGATGGTCTTAAGACAGCTCACACATGACGCAAAAGGTATTATGCTTAAAAAAAATATATTGATGCGTTGTGAAGTATCTAGCATGTATTCGCATTGACAATATATGTACACAAATTTCAAGGTGGAGACTGGCCGCCAATTTGAAGGGACCTATATTGGGATCCTAGCCCAAGTAGCCGAAACGGAAGTCCACGATGTTCACCGCGGGACGATGCAGATACGTATGGATCACACGGGAGTTAACGGCATAGTTGTGCAATAGAAACTAACCATCGGTGTTCAAAGCTGAAAATTAAGATCCAAATTGGCTTTGTCTATTCCTAACCTGCTCCCCATCTGTTCCCAGTTGTTTGTTGGAACCGTGAAGCCACCAGTGTTGTTCTACTTGTGGGATCAATGGATCATGAACAATTTCGACCATAAAGTGATGTTACACATGGCGGAAACTCTCTTGTCGTTCATGCGTCATCGGCTGTCAACTGTGGACACCCTTTCAGAGGCATATCACGTAGGTGCTGCATCTCGCATATGCTTTTTCTTGCCTTCATCGAATATTTTTTCAGTTTGTTATGGGTCATTTTTTCTGTTTTCGAAATTACCGCTTATCAGTCGTTTAAATCAGGTCAGCTACCTCTAGTCATCGACAACAACACGCCGGTGCCGATGTTCAAATTCCATACAACTGTGGAAAAAGAATGCACCGATGAAGAGGCAAAAGAACGGGAAAGAGGGGGAATCTGGATCTGTAAAGATAGCGACCAAGGACGAGGTGACCATACCTTGAAAATAGACCAGGTAAACAGTGATCAGTACCGGACCGCAATAAGAAGTCAGCGTTTGGATTGTACCAATGTCCTTAACAAAACTGACAAAGAAAGAGCCTAGCGCACAAGTTCATACATGAACCTGGACTTGTCAGTTTAAGAATTTTCAAGTCATATTCCACTCTACGAAAAATTCGAAGGTCACCTCCTTGATGGAACATTTCATACGTTTGTTGAAAACGCTTCGACAATTCACTACCGCCTCCTCCCATCTTGAGGATAATAAGGTAGCCGTAGTCCCCGATCTTCTGTCAGTTTATCCTTTTGCTTGAGTATCGAATTACAACTGATGAAATACGCTCGTTCGATAAATTAGGTTTGCGTAAATGAAAGATTCAACTGAATCCCAGGTGGATGTCTCGTTAACATCAAACCGACTAGAGGATGAGTGCACTTCACTCGTTACGCACAGAATGATGTTCAGGTAGAACATACGGTTGATTTAAACTCTGGGACCTCATTTACCTGGTGTGACCTTTAAAACGCGAAACCGGCAGTGGACTGTCCAAGGGCTTCCAGAATCCTTATGAGTAGCGTGTTGTATCAAGTGAATATATCAACTGTTCCTCAAAAATGTTTAAATGACACCTTCATGTCAGTCTACAGTGGAATAGAAACTCAACGAAGATGCTCGATGCTGGTATTGCCACATCCCTTGTAACCAGACCGCCGATCAATCAATCGATCAGTGTCAGACACTACTGTAAAACCGAATTCTCTTCTATCGAATGCCGCATACTGATCAAAGTGCTCTATAACGGAAAGCAGAAATATCTCTGTCAAATATCAGTGAACTGATGGTGTACATGCTTGACAGACGTTGCTTTTCGTATATGATTCCACAAGGTACGGTTTCAAAAAGATTCTAGCACTATGTTAGTCTGTGTGGTAAGAAATTCGTCATTCTAAAATCGAACTCACTATTACTTAGAAAATTTTTTCCTCAATTAGGTGATTGAAAACGCACCTTACGGATTTTTTTCCCTGGATATAATCAAAGGATGGCGAAAATTGCAGAATAAATCGGACCGTTGTCCCGTCCGGGTGGATCGTCAAAACCGTCTCACCACGGAGTCAGAGTAAGTTTTGTAGAAAGCTTGAGCGGATTTGTTGAAATACACAGACTGAAGAGAAGCAAGTCTCATTCTCCAGAGGTGGTCAGCATTCAACGATCAGTGGACTCACACAAAAAACTGAATTCATTGTTTTTCCCTGGTTCCTAATACATAGGACGGGAGCTGACCTGTCTAATGAGACCAGAGAGCAAAACGGTGCATTCCAAAGCTTGGACCACTCGGTGTGAACTGCATAAAGCCTATGTTCTCATCCGAATCTGGACCTCCAGCGATATCTGTATGAAAGTGTTCCCCTTCATAGGGCTCCCTTAGTCCAGGTTAGCAGGGCAGAGATCGGTAGAGTACCATAACTCCATGAGTCAAAGAAATGATCGATTGGTTGCAGACTAGAGTCGTGTTGCTCTTTTCCGCGGGTCACCTTTGGTCTGCAGGATAGAGTTAACACTTAGTCAAATTTCTTCTAAAATTTCATTATGGACGCTCCAAACAAGTTCTGTTAAAATCTTATCTGCTGTGGCAGCAAGCCAAAACCACTGTCAAACCAAGTTGTTACGCAGCTGAAACTGCTGCTGTCACCCCCCCTGGAAGATCTGAGGTCATTTCACAGAACTTTCGGTGCTCATTCATGCGTCAAGAGGAGGCTTGGGTGGTCGGAATGACGACTAACAATCACATTGTCTTATTAAAGTATAGCACTGAAATTAGTCAAACTGGAAGTGAGATCTTCATAAAGGAAACTATTCACAAGGTTGCTGAAAACTGCTCGAAAACAGTGTGATTTGGGTTCAAGTAGAACATAAGTTTGATGGAAACTCGGGAACTGCACCTGCCTGACGAGCCCCAACAAGGGCAAAACCGGTCGTGGGTTGTCGAAGAGTTTTCAGCAACCTTGTGAGTAGTTTCCTTCATGAAAATATACTGCGACACCTCGAATATCGTGCCAACTGAATCATGAGACGACTTGTGTGCAGCATATTCAGTTGTAGAATATCACAAGCGAGAGATTCAGTTGAGTCTCTTGTGAAAACCAAATTGATTTGCAATGGAAGTGATATCGTTTACGCAGAAATTCTTCGTTTTTATGTGATGATTTACCTGTGGATAGTGAGAACAAGGGACTTTTGCCCGATGTTCAGATCCATCCTCGATTCAAAGCCATGTTAGATGAGATATTTCACAATGAAGAGTGGTTTCACCTGGTCAAACGTTTAGCCTATCACGTTTAACTATGTGGAGAGTTCGATCTCTGTATTTCTACACTTTTTCTACGAGAATATGCTAAATCAGGTATGTGTAATGCTTACGAAACAATACTTGCTTGACCTCGTTTACTTATTCATGGTAAACGTGAACATTTTGGTCAGCGACTTGCGAGAGTTTCCCAAGTAACACAAGTCCCAAATGTTACACTATCCACCGAATTGCCGGCCAGTTTTGAATAGTGGCTCCCAAATGTTGCTGAGGTCCCGGAATCCTCGGGAGTATTTACTCCAGTCTATTTTCTAATGGATAACCAACGACGTGGGCATACCCGCCACACATTGGCTTTTCGATCGATATCTGCCGCAAAACTGCTAAGCTTAGTGAGCAACACAGCTACAGATAAACAGATAGAAAAGCGAACTACGCTGTTCCTTTTTAGAAGGCCTGAAAATACGGAGCATTATTATGACTAAAACCTGCTCTTATGCGGTTATTTTAGGGGGAAGTTCAAGGCAGAATCAGCTTTAGGTAGAGGCAGTAATTTTTACTCTCCACTGTACCAATCGTCCGCCAGTGCGTCCATAGATCAGCCACTGGATTCCGTGTCTGATGGTTGCTTCAAATTACTGCGCTCGAAAAATCTCTGGTTTTTGAATTCATTGATTCTATTTAGTGTATCCCAGTTTGCGTACTCCTTAACGGAAGCCAGGTTTTATCAACCGGCTCTCTCATGTCCCCAAAACAAGAAAACGTTGTCATGGCCACCATTCCTTGTTTCTCAATGCGAAATCAATACAACTTTACTTTACTGTACTAATCAACTAACGAGCGCCAAGGTAACACCTCGTAGGCGATGTAACAACGAAGCCAATCGAGTGACTTAATCATGGGCGACTGCCGCAGGCTTCAACTCCAAAAGGACAAGTAGTGAATGTTATTGATTACATCTGATTCTTTGATAAGCATTTCACCCCGATTGTTGATACGTCCGCTTTCTAAGCCATAGTAACCAACTCAGCGCAAATCGTTGACGTGGTTGTTTTTTCACCTAATATGCGCATACTAATATGTTTGGCACTCAAAGTCAGAAAGAGGAAGGGGTCTCGGCGTTGCATACGTTCGGGGTCAGTCAGACGCGCACATATGGTGAGATATCACAACAAGCATTACCATATTGTTCAGTGTTGTGATTTTCCATGATTACTCAGTCCGCAGGCTATCTATCAGGCGTGGTAGAGTGTTACAAATCAGACAGCTCGCGAGGAAATCAGTCAGACTACCAGCATATTAATATTGGCAGTGGCGTATGAAGCAGAATTTACGCAAGTCGCATGTGTGGGTCCAGCTCATCGTCTTGTCCATCAGTGGTGACAACAGAAGCATCATTCAAAGGAAGTGATCTGACATACCGCAGTCAGGCCTACATTGAATAATCTACTGTCCATACTTACTGAAATCACCTTAAACGCCTTTGTCACCATTTCGAAGAATTAGTCACGGATCATTACCCAATTGTTTGATTCCATTACTAGGAGTGCAGATAAAAGTGGTTGTCAACTTCTACCAGAAACAAGAGCCAAAAACGTACACCCCTTCTATCTATTTGATTGTATCAATGACCCTGGAGCGCGCGGTATGCCATTTGGGTGATACTACTGATGATGGAGGCAGGCGAGTAGTATGTTTTCTTCTCGTTAATTCGCTCTCCCTCTCTTGAAAATGGAGATCTGTTGCGGAATTTGTGGAATCGCTTTGTAGCATTTGCTTGAATTCAAGCAATGAATAATTTGAGTCAATGAATATCCAAGAAAGTTCAGGTAGACGCGTTCAAGAAAAGATGGATGTCAAGTTTTGTAAATAAGATGCAAATGAGATTTTTTCCTTCCCTGTCCAATAGCCTGTACCTGTTTAGTTGACATTTTGTAATAAACGACTCCGCAGCGAAGGCCTTCTTCTTTTCAACAATTGTTTCCACCTACTTTGATCGCCTTTTCTATCTTGTGATTCCAGGACCCAAGACCAAAAATGTGCTCAACACAAATGAGCTGTTTAGTTGTAATTCGTGAGTCTCAGGAGCAGACAAATGCTGATATTGTCGTAACCGGCATCGTGAATACAATATCCCGTTCCCAATGATGATGTATTGAGCAGCAGTCTTCAAATCCATAGACGGCGTCTGTGGTTCAACTGGCTATGGTTGATATGCATCACAGAATTGTGAACTTGGGCACCCTTTTTCTCTTGTCCGCTGAGAACCATGTGTACCTCATCATCACAAAGATGTGATAACAAAAGCAGAATGACTGGTTACACTTAGATGATAAAAGACAGTGGAAAAGAGGACATATTGATTCTGACGAAAAAGACTAAGAAGTACCGAGTTAGATGTACCGGGAAAGAAACGTAAACGCAAAATGAGATGCGTACGGGATCATATCAGCTGACAAGACCAAAAGGAAAAGTGCTACTTGTGGCGATAATAACTCTGAACAGTTCAGCAAACCTTTCATGCTTCTGTTGTCGAAAAGATTTTCGGTAACCACATTCACTAAGGCTGATTTGTAACGTTTCTAGAGAAGAAACGGGTCAGTTGGCAATCACAGATGGGAGATATTTGACAGTTGTTCGACAGAATAATGAGCAATGCCTGTAAATGCTATCACAAGAAGCTTTCCTTCAGTAGTCAATAAAATTAACACGTTCGCATCAGTTTACTAGAGTAAGCCGTTAGGTTTGTTTTGAATCAGCGAAACTGTGACGTTCCGTGTTATCTTGATGCCGTATTTTGAAATACAGTGATCTGCTCAGGAAATAAGTAGTGTGTTGGTTCCACCCCGGACTTATTGTTGATGTCTCCCTTTTGCATAATCAGCAAGTAAATTATCTACTATATATATTTATATTTCATATATATTTATGTTTTTTATATTTAAAGCGAATGTATGACCTGACTGGCTCGTCACTTGGGGTCCTCTGTTCTTCAACACACATCATTTTGCGCATAAACTTCGACTGTTGGTTTGTAACGCGTTTAAAATCTGCTGGGTTGCAAAGCATCATAGTAACTGTTTTCAGTCTTCAAAGCCCAAGGATGGGCAAAAGTCTGGAAAACTGAGACAGAATAGGGAGACCGTAGGATGACAAAATGCAACCCTCCGACCAGCTAGGATCCGTAGACAGTTATGCTGTTGGCCGTAGCGGTGACAATGCCATTTCCTTGATAGATTTAAAGTTTGCTGCGTTGATGGTCTGATTCCCTGCAGTGAGTTTACAGGAACCACTTAGTACGTATATTTGTTGATAAACAAAACTTCTCGATGAACACACCTATCTTTATAGGAGCGGGCAAGCTGGTGAAGGTGGTTGATGACTCAGCCTCACAAAAGCTTTCACTGCTCGCCTAGGCTTTGTAAAAATTTGGTAGGTTCTAGACGGTAGGCCTAAGGAATATGCGTAAACAACTGTCTGGTCGCTTCCCATAAATCACGATTCTTCTGAACAGATCTTTGTGACTTAATCATTGTAGCCATGTAATATATCCTCCTAAAAGTTAAAAAAAGACAAGCTGTTACTGTTCAACAGTCTATGAACCCAAGGTTTAATCGCGGTCTTTTCGCACTAAGCCCTTAAAACTACTTTTACTGTGAGTGATTTATCAGATAGTTTGGGTAGTACTTTCTATTTCCATGGATTTATAAAAACTTGAACTGAGGAACTCACTCTGAGAAGCCAGACGTGCTGCAAGCACTTCTGGAACTGTCTGCCGTGCCGGACACCAGACGATCGAACCGATCCTAAATGCCAACGAAGGCTTGGACAACATGCCATCGATTTCCCCCACAAGAGCAGTTTCAAGAAAGCAGCGGATTTGAACCATGCCGCGTTGTTTTAAGTAAACGTAAACTCGCCGATCACGTGAGCGTCGTGAATGCCTTCCGAGTTATCGATCGATTGAATGAAGAGTAGCACTTTGTTAGCAGCGGTGAGCAAGGACGGATTACGCTTGTTTGATGCCGACATACAGGGGCATCTGTGTTATGTTTGAGTCAAGAAGGATATGGCCTATTTTATAGGATGTTAAAATGGGGATTCGGGACTGCGTTCCACAAACAGCTCTGATCCTAAGTCTTGAAAAGCTCACTCACGAAAGAACGAAATAACATGTGATCAGCCTTTGATAATCTAACTGTGGAATGGGATACTTAGAGGGGTTGATAACCATGGGTTCATCATTCTCCAGAGATCTTTTCGTTTCTATATTCCTTGTTTATCTGAAGCGCTCAAAACCCGTATCAAATCTCACCAGTTATTTGGAGATTCAATGACTTCAAGTTTTGGTTTTAGAATTCATAACACTTTCCGCAATATCTCTATTCATGAACGGTCTGGACTCGATCGTTCCTCACTTATTACCACTTATGTGAAGCTGTACTGTGCCAAGCTATATTCTTAAATCACTACCTGCCCGTGTGTTTTTTGTCCAATCTAGTTTTTTCTAGTGCCGCCCTAAAAATCCAAAACAGACCATATTACTTAGCTACAGGTTGGAAATAGTTTGATCAAAAACTGAACATATTTTAGCGAACAAACCGATGAATATATTTCTCACCTTAAAACATCCCTTCTTATAAAAATGTACTGCGATATCTCGAATATCGTACCAACTGAATCATGAGGTGACTTGTGTGCAGCACATTTAGTTGTAGAATATCACAAACGAGAGATTCAGTTCAGTCTCTCGTGAAAACCAAATTGATTCGTAGATGAGTGTAGTTCTCAAAAACAGTCCAATTCGCGTTCACGTAGAACATAAGGTTGACGGAAACTCGGGGAATGCGCCTACCTGATGAGCCCCAAGAAGGGCGAAACCGGTCGTGGGCTGTCGAAGAGTTTTCAGCAACCTTGTGAGTAGTTTCCTTTATGAAAACATCCCTTCTTACTTCATCTGACTGTGGTATATGAACTTTACTCAGCGTGACAAATTATTTTCCTGGGGTTCTAATTTTCCATCCAGTTTGTACTTACGACTCCTGGTTTTGCACTTCTTGGTAGAAAACAATGAGAGAATCACGCACGGGGCTCATCCACTACCTTTTTTGTAATGGTCCTTTTGTAGCTCATCGCTCCTTATGCATCCGTCCGGTTTAGCTCCGTTTCAGACACTTGTTAGCTGGTTAGAAACACGTCTTGACCCCACTTTCAAGTCTTCTAGGACCATTCGCAGATTTAGTAGTAAGACTGTTTGACCAACTGTTTGTTTTTGCGTCATGTGATCCATCTTCACTGTGAGGATGTGACAAAAATACACCGAAACAATTAAACTCTCATGTCCAATTCACTATGGCATTGTTCCAGAGATAAGGGTCCCAAAGAACCGGAGGAGCGACAGAGACGTCTACCTGCAGTGGGAATTCAAGGCTTGGTAGCTGTGTTGATAACCTCGTCGGAATTGGTAAGTCTAGTTATTGCAGGTGTTTGAGTGTACCGTACTGAATGAGATGCTTCAGATAGCCTAAGTGTAATCGTGATCTGATTTCGAGGTTTTCTGGTATCACATTATCAACATCAATACGTACAATCTACATTCCCAACTCCTGCCTCCCATCTAGTCTGGATACCTCAACTAGAGTCAAGTCACAGGCCGATTTTTATGCAGTTCGTGTGAGGGAGCCACGCTAATCGAGCCAGTGAGAATGATGGAAACGGTAATTGCATGACAGCAGTGTTTCGTCGCATCCTTGTCTTTCAGTACCTTCAATCCCACCATCAGTTTTTGGGTCTCAATCTTCACAGCTCACAGATGTTTATGAAGGGTGTGTCACAAATCTATCAGGTGACTAAATTAAATAAAGTAGCGACTAGAACACTGGGAAGAATGGTGTACAATGGCACGTTATTTTTCTAGATCGCGCATTAATAAAAATGAACACAGTATTCTAGAAAGGATAGTTTGATCCCAAAAGAGATCAAAGAAAGGCTTGCAAGATCGCTAGACTTATAAGCCATCTGGGCGCAAAATCATTTTTCTTATACATCCGACTAGAGACCCTATTATCTTTCTAAAAATCCGCACAAGGGTAGGAGACAAATTGACAAGGAAGTAACACAGGTGTTCTCGGTACGTCAAATCAGTAATCCAGGAGGAATCTCTTCGCCGAAGAGCATGTGTTAACACATCACCCTCAACATTCATTATAAACGACAATCCGTATAGAAGCAAGTAAGAGAGGGCGGAGTGAGGACAGATTTGAGGTTTCTACAACTGTCCGACCACGAAGGAGGTGGAACGAATTCGCCTCGAACTGATTGCACAAAATTAGCACTCGGACATATGGCAACCGTTTGACTGATCGATTGGTTGCTTGGCTGGCGTATATAAGGTAGCTCCACTTACACTGTGGTCTTGGCGTTTCTTTATACTCTCAGTTCGGGGATTTTTTACAGGGTAGAGTCGTTTTGACGGACCGGTTATGCAGTGACGGTTCTAATCTTGGTGTCATTTGGAAACATACTCATTAACTATAGGATCAAGACAAGTTTGTCTCAGGTAAAAATTGTGCGGTTCTGGTCAGTGGGATTTCACCACCTCGTTGAAGACACCACTTGCTCCCACTTGCTGTTTGGATATACATACCTAGAGTTCCTTTCTTAAAAGTGATTCTTGGTTCCTGCAGTGAGCAGCAATTGAACCATTTCCAAAATGATCACTACTCGGATACAATGCAGGTGTGTGCGAAAAAAGGATATTCATTTGTATTTTGATCACAGGCTTTCCGAGAGGCTCGATCTATGCTTCGTTGGATGCAACCTGTGCCTAGTTGCTGGGGGCAGACTATCGTGCAGTCGGCTGCCTTTTGTTTGTGGTTATCTCCCCTCCTCCTCTCCGAGAAGGCCACTTTGACGAAATCCATGGAAAGGTTCTTCCAAACCGGACTCACTTGTAAAGATGGTTAAATATTTCCTTCCACGATACTTTTCCTGTTCAATTACTAGAATTCGTTCCCTCCTCAGAGAACATGAAATAGAGACAGTCGTTTACTTTTGGGGCTTACACTAGTAAACGGAAGGCTCGTAATTTCTCATTAACTCTTTGATGTCACTTGTTCAGCTGGGGGCAGTATTACCACTTTAAAACTGCTTAAATAGTCATGTTTTGAGGGAAAGTTGGTATTTAATTGTTTCGCTTGCTGGTCTTACAAGGCAGTTTACCTTTTTAACTCGCATGACTTTAATAAATATTGTTCTACCTAAGGATCAGCCAAAGTTCTTCCCTCGTCTGTCTCTGGAACTTGTTGTTGGGGGAGTGGTCACTGAAACAAAAACCACTGTCGTGGACCCGAAGGTGCTGTTCAATGGGAAATTTTGTGAGAAGGAACAGTATGTCCCCGTGGATCCGGATGTGCCAGTATTTCCTCGACCAGAAAGACGGTTACTCATTCTCCACTATTTTCACGAGGCACCAGTTATCTTCGAGGTAAGCTTTGCTAGGTTGTAGATGGCTTAGAGCTTACATAGAACACGGTTATGAGTGGCTTGCACAGACCTAATGAATGCATGACACACATTGGGATGAAGTGATACTTTTACGCGTCATAGGTTTCCTCTTCAGTTGAAAGCAAATGAGTTGGGATAGATAGACCTTTGGAGCCAGAACAGGCTAATGTCATCACGGAACCAGGAAGTTCAGTGTATACTCCAAACTGTTGAGCCAAAACCGGAGCCAAAATTCACAAGGTCAAACTGCAAATCGATTGCAGAGATCGATACCTAAATGGCCCGGATGGTTGAAGGACGTTTGCAGCGTTCGAGATTACTCTTGCATTCCATAATTTTAATAACTGAGCTATTGTGACGTAGAATGTAGGTGTACCAGCGACAAATTTGAACAATTCATTCTAATCATAACTTCAAAAAAAAGGCGGGTTAAGTTGTATCTGAGGTCTTTGTTTCTTAGAGAGACCTGAAAGTGTAGTGAAGAGTTATGGGTTGGGAGCTGACGATCACAGTGAAGTCTGCAAACAGACGGAGGATTAATTAGCAGTAGTGCTGCACTACACACCGTTCTCCATGGTGATCACTTTTCGATATTGGCTCCTTTTCGCCAATCTCACTCAATTCCTTTTCAGGCATTTACAGAATCATTTTGTTTTGTTTCTCTATAATAAGTAAGGAAATAAATCAACGGACGTGTCACGTTGCAGTAAATGTGCATTTCGTTTATAAGGGAGTGCCGGACGATGTCATTCATTACAGCCTCTACATTCTCTGGTATTACAGTTTCTAATGGTAATATTGTTGTCAGGGGCCGCCGGTGAGAGTTAAAACTCGTGTGTAGATACGAATCCGAGGGTACAGTGGATAAATGAATAAAATCAAAAGTTATGTTCTGAGTGACTTCCATTGGTCTCAAGCACTGTGAATACATAAAGAACAAATGTATGCACGACTTCTGAATCGAGGTTCACTGTGATCCAGAATAGTGAATTTATGCACAGCGAACACGGGACTTTTGTTGTAGTGATATATATATATATATATATATATATATGTATATATTGACAGACACACACACTCCATCTCGCATGGCGAAGAGGTACCGTAGGGACTACTCTAGGTGGAATACAAGCATCCAAACAGAAATCGACTAATTCCTCATGCTTGTAACCCATGTGGGTGCCGCTCGAATGAGCTCTATTGATCTGACTCAGGATCAGGCTTAACGTGTGAACGATGCTCATCAGGGGTTATTAATCAATCAATCTGCACTGTCTGGGCTTCCAAAAATTAGCAACACATGGACTTGCGAGGAATCAGAAATGACTGATTACTGGCAAGACAGACGAACAAGCGGAAGTCATCCACCTCCTGTTTACCACATAGAGGAGGAAACCGGAAGGTTGCAAGAAGGATTACACGCCATGAAGAAATTACTGTTTTAAAATTGCTGCGGAAATTTACCGAGCTGTCCATGAAAACCGCCACAGACTATAGGACATGCGGAGTGCAGGCACGTCCGCAGCCTAGCAAGCCTACACTAGAAACACACTTCAAACAAATACGAAAACCAAAATTCCTTGTGCAGAAAAGCCGATCCATGTTGATGGCTGAAGAAGTCAGTCAAAAGAAAGTCTACTCGAATGTGAAGGCAGTGAAAAAATGAATCACATCTTAAATTCGACGTTCATTGTTTGGATGTAGAAATTGTACACTCTTACTGGCGATGTACTGATAGATTTGCAAAAGTATGGATGGGAACTTGATGGGACCAACTGAAGGAGGTCATTCTAGTAGAATCATAAATGAAAATAGCTATTTATAGAGCTTGTCTGTATTAGCGAGACAAAAACCCATTCGAGGTACGGTTTTGAATTGTTTCCACCTGTTCTGGGCTTGTTTCCCCTAGGCACTGATGCGCTGGGTTTTGATAAAACTTAGACAGTCAAAATAAAATTCTAATTTAATGGTGAATAAAATATCTTCTACACAGAAGCCGAGTCTTGGTGCACAGATGCTAAAGCTTAGATTTGACGTCATCAAAAATTTCCCCAGTTAAGCTCATTATCTCTCAACTTCCATCCCAGTTCTTTGCGTTAAACCTTCGTGCACATTTCTTCTGGGTTTCCCCTTTGCTGTTCTCTTGTAAAATGTGCATTCTTCTGTCGTACGTTGGCTGATGCAGCGAGATTTAAGGAAATAGCAATATATCGTGGTTCTGTAGATTTTCAGTGGAGATTTAGTCCTGTAAATGAAGCCAAAAAGCACTCTTTCATCCTTATTGGAAACCATCATCGGTAGGCGTCTCACTCCCGGATCAGTGGTTTGAGCACATTCGTTGGATCACAAGCAGCTGATCAGCACTGTAATTAGATCGCATTTAAAAGGGGTATGGCGCCACCCATCCTGCACTCGTGAGGTCAGCATCGCGCAGTCCCACTCACAGCTTGGCCTATAGACAAGCCTGATGGATCTGATAAGTCATCGCTCGCTAACTGTTCACACTACCGGCAGGAATGTTGCGCGGTTGATATCATCCAGAGTTTCGTGAGAGGTGCACTGTTGAGTATTCCTAACATGAATGAATCAGCTGTACAAGGCTGACTTCTTCTGCAGGACGAAATCTTAGATAAAACTGACTACAGTTCCCCACCTTATCAGCAGGTTCTTAGACGTTTGCTTCATGCTTACTTCTACTTAGCAGAATCCGATTTTACAAAACGTCAGTGCATATTAGAAACAGTCTACTTTAAGGTGTTATTTGTTTTCACCTAAGCAGCTATCATTTTTATGACGAAAAATATTTGACCAAACTATCACAATTTGCAGGACCAATCATGTTTTCTGAACCTGCATGTTGACAGTTTGTAGATATACGACCTATTCTTTTTAAAAGGCACGAAAGATCGACGATACTTTGTCGCCCGCACCATCAAGTGAGTCGGGTCAAAACAGGACTTCGCCAGCTTATGTGAAGGTGCGGATTGAACAAAAAAAGGTGACAACGCAGATCCCCGTGGTAGAAGGTGGGTTTAGATCCTTTATAGTTCGTTTCACTTCGTTTACATCTCATTGGCTGCTGTATCGATTTTATTGATTCGCTCGTATATCCTCTGGAGTACTACCTGAAGGTCGGTCGTATTCAGTGAAGCTTGTTTCAAAATCCGCAAAGTACTTGAAGCAAGAGTATATGGGCCATTAGGTGTTACAGTATAATGTGTACAATTTTACATTATATGAAACAGTATCCTTGTGTGCCTGAAATTTTGCATTAGTTACAGTGTTTGACAACAGGTTCAGGGAAGTTTCCTGTCATCCACGCCCTTATTTTGACTAAAGTACACTACGGTGTCGTTTGGTGACGTCCCAAAGAATTTTCGATGGAAAAGCTGATGTTTGTTTATTCGCGTTTTTTGGGGGACTAGTGAACTGTTGATCGTTTTTTATTTAAACTGTATCCCAGTTTTTTGCCAAAGCATGTTCCGTTCTGCTGACGCTATGGAGTAGGCTCCCCGGAAAACCGTTTTAGCGATGAATGTTAAAAAGTCGACAGAGATATAGCATAGAAGCTGAGCGCTGCGGCAAGTGTTTTCTTTCCATTTTCGAAAATTTGTTCTATAAGCTCATTCCTATGCACTGGAGGTAGGAGAAGCGCATTCTAAACTATAAATTGAGTGTACCTCTCAGGGGCATGTTGACCGATTGCTGTTGCCGAGCCTAAAATTGAAATATCTTTTCTCGCTACTTGCAAGTAGTAGGAGATAGGTATTTTCGGATCAGCGCGAGACGATGCGAATTTCACTCAACGAAAACTGATGGAGAACCAAAAATGAAATTTTATGGCGAAAGACCCCCATTCTTCCGAACTTTCAGAGAAAACACCGGGAACTCTTTCCATCGCATTTTGTTAATCAAGCAAATTCTCGGTAACCACCTTGAACAGTATTTAATGAATCGGTAGCAGGATTTGGTGGCAAAATACTGGGAAGGTTTGGCGTAAGTCGCCTATGAGAGAATAAGTTCAATGAATAAGTTCAATAAGTTCAATAAGTTCAATTCAGGGAAACTTATTGTATTTTAGTACCGAATATACAGGTTAGTCAATTTTCACTTTTTGTACATACCGGAATGAACTACAAGACTGAATCACGACCTCTCATCGACCTCTCTTCAAGTACATCGCAGCGTCAAACAGCAAGATAAGAGGTGTTCTCAACTTTCCGTGTGGTCACCTGCCTGATATAATCCGAAGTTCACCTGTTTTCAGTTTGTGTTTACCGAATAATTAGGAGGGGGCAAGAGATATGTCGTCGCTGCTCACTTGGGAATAGTAAAGCATGAGCGAAAAGATAAGAAGCCTGATTATCATGCCTCGGTAATGAGCAACTCCCATTATTTCACGATGATTTAGCGTGACGAAGATGCCATTTGAAGGACCAGTTACCATTAGATCGTAAGAAGTGGAACATGTGACTGGATGACATATATCAGCACAATTAGTGTATGCATTTCACCAGCAAATCATAGACCTAGTTTTTTCCTCACAAAGAGTTTGAATTTAGGGACTTCACTTACCTTCAGGCTAAAGGCGTTCACCTAGAAAAAAACCGAGGCGCAATCCTTGGAAGAGAGTATATCAGCACATTAGTGTGTGCATTTGACCAGCAAATCATAGACCTAGTTTTTTCCTCACAAAGAGTTTGAATTTAGGGACTTCACTTACCTTCAGGCTAAAGGCGTTCACCTAGAAAAAAACCGAGGCGCAATCCTTGGAAGAGAGTAACCAGAAGAAATATACTCGGTTTCCAACTTTGTGGTTCGCAGAAGTGGCTTGTTTATGATTTTATTCTTATTATTATTATTTGTATGCCTGATGAGCTAAACAAAGAGGT
Source organism: Opisthorchis viverrini (assembly GCF_000715545.1). Lineage (NCBI taxonomy): Eukaryota > Metazoa > Platyhelminthes > Trematoda > Opisthorchiida > Opisthorchiidae > Opisthorchis > Opisthorchis viverrini. The sequence goes on along the minus strand of NW_008751901.1, from coordinate 195,962 downwards.
AGTTTGGGAAATTAGACTGTCAAATAGACTGATCCTCTCGGGAAGGCAGCATGCTAAAACCCAAACCCCGCACGTACCAGTATCATCCAAGAGCTAGAACGTTTGTTCGTTCCTCTAAGCTACTTAAAAACACCAAGCAGGCAAAATCAGAATCACTAGATTGCATTTTCCACCTGCGCAACTACGAACTACAAGGTCCAGTTTAGTACTAACTTTTCAGATAAACAGGTCTTGAGCACTTGATACACCGACATGTATTATTTGACATATATTATACATCATAACATATATAATATGTATTAGATTATGGTACAGAAAACACAGCTAACCCTACAGAATGATAACAAAACATTGAGCGAGATTCCGTGTGCATAAGGAACTAGCCATTCATCAAACTTCCAGTCAACCACTAACAAATCAACCTCATCGGCTGCCGCCAACATCATCACCACAGATGTAACGGTGATACTCCAGATAGGGGAGGCATGCGAGTAGTATGTTTTCTTCTTGTAAATTCGCTTTGCGTCTCTTGAAAAGGGAGATCTATTGCGGAATTTGTGGAGTCGCTTTGTAGCATTTGTTTGGATTTGAGCAACAGTCAATGAATATCCAGGAAAGTTCAGGAAGACGTGTCCAAAGAGAAGATGGTTGTTCAGTTTTTGTGAATAAGATGCAGATGAGAGTCTTACTTCCCTGTGCAATAGTCTGTAACTGGTCAGTTGGCATTTCCTAATAAGTAACTTTGCATTGAAGCCCTTCCTTCCTGTTGGCATTGAACGATACTCCGTTCGCATAATGAACTAGCCATTCATCAAACTGCCTATCAACCACGAACAAATCAGCCTCATCGGCTGATGCCTACATCATCACCACAGGTTGCCTGGTGGACTCCTTAGCCACTCATGCTTGCGTTGAGAAATCAGCAAGCAGGTTCTGATCAGGTTATATGTGAGATGAAGGAATTGACTGGAAACAATTTTCCACCCTGATGCCAGTCAAAAACAGTACCCTCTACTTCGGGACCCTACGCAAATATTCTTCGGGACTTGAGAGACAGGTTTGATGACAAGTCTTGGTGAAAGTACAGCATCTCTTCACACCTCATTACTACTGTTTTTCCTCAATGATTGACAGGGCTCTACGCATCAGATTCTTTCGAAATGTCTTAATTTAATCAGCCATGGTTATAATGTCATGATACAGGATGATTTAACTGAATAACGATGGTGTAGAATACTTGAACCTATTCAGGAAAGTTCGCTTGAGTGACGCGCAAAATCACAAGCCAGAAATTGTGAATTCTTAAGATTTATCCAAAAGATGCGTACTACATGTATAAAGTACGTAATACGTGATACGTACAAACCTCAAGTTATGGGGATTTCCGTCTAAACTGTTGCACAAAGTACTGCACGTCCAAAGAAAGCCCGGAAAAGATGGCAAATCGACACACATGCGGGTACGACACGTGGTAACGCAAAACGTCAAAAAGCGCGCGCAAAGGGTGGCCAAACAAATTGGTCGACAAGTCAAGGGTTAAAAGTTCATGAGGGATTACAAATGCGTGTCGATTCTGTGAGATAGACGCAGTAAACAGCAGCAGACAAGAGAAGAGTTTGACCGGGGGGAATGAAGTACAGATGGACTTTACGTTTTTCCAGAATGGGTTCTTGTCGGTTGATTTGTCAAGACACAAGCACGTTTTTTGGAATATAACTGATAGCCATTACCTTACATAAACGGTGACTGGCTTGTTTATGTTGCGAACAACTCGCCAACTGGAATAGACTTGCTGGATAAACAGTATTATTAATCTTGCCTGAGGCAAAATTTCCATCCTTGGTTCTTTCATTTGTTCTTTCTCTACTTTGTTCAATTCAGGAGATGAAAAGTGGATTACCATTGGATGGGCCAAACTGCATTGCTATGAAGAATACATTCCAGCCGATGGACCTCAACCTGTAAGTCTAGGGGCAAGCTGGCCTATTTCAGGAGTATTATGAGGTGGGATTGTCATGGTTAAGATATCTTAAACCGGACTATTTTTCCATGGTATGCAATAACTGACTGAAATGCTAGGTATCGAAAAAATACTGGGGGCCCGCATGGTAGACTTGACGGTGAGTTCAAGCACTAATGCAAGTTCGGTGGAACTGAGCGAGCGTTCACGTGACCATCNACAGGTTGCCTGGTGGACTCCTTAGCCACTCATGCTTGCGTTGAGAAATCAGCAAGCAGGTTCTGATCAGGTTATATGTGAGATGAAGGAATTGACTGGAAACAATTTTCCACCCTGATGCCAGTCAAAAACAGTACCCTCTACTTCGGGACCCTACGCAAATATTCTTCGGGACTTGAGAGACAGGTTTGATGACAAGTCTTGGTGAAAGTACAGCATCTCTTCACACCTCATTACTACTGTTTTTCCTCAATGATTGACAGGGCTCTACGCATCAGATTCTTTCGAAATGTCTTAATTTAATCAGCCATGGTTATAATGTCATGATACAGGATGATTTAACTGAATAACGATGGTGTAGAATACTTGAACCTATTCAGGAAAGTTCGCTTGAGTGACGCGCAAAATCACAAGCCAGAAATTGTGAATTCTTAAGATTTATCAAAAGATGCGGTACTACATGTATAAAGTACGTAATACGTGATACGTACAAACCTCAAGTTATGGGGATTTCCGTCTAAACTGTTGCACAAAGTACTGCACGTCCAAAGAAAGCCCGGAAAAGATGGCAAATCGGCACACGTGCGGGTACGACACGTGGTAACGCAAAATGGTCAAAAAGCGCGCGTAAAGGATGGCCGAACAAATTGGTCGATAAGTCAAGGGTTAAAAGTTCATAAGGGATTACAAATGCGTGTCGATTCTGTGAGATAGACGCAGTAAACAGCAGCAGACAAGAGAAGAGTTTGACCGGGGGGAATGAAGTACAGATGGACTTTACGTTTTTCCAGAATGGGTTCTTGTCGGTTGATTTGTCAAGACACAAGCACGTTTTTTGGAATATAACTGATGGTCATTACCTTACACAAACGGTGACTGGCGTGTTTATGTTGCGAACAACTCACCAACTGGAATAGACTTGCTGGATAAACAGTATTATTAATCTTGCCTGAGGCAAAATTTCCATCCTTGGTTCTTTCATTTGTTCTTTCTCTACTTTGTTCAATTCAGGAGATGAAAAGTGGATTACCATTGGATGGGCCAAACTGCATTGCTATGAAGAATACATTCCAGCCGATGGACCTCAAACTGTAAGTCTAGGGGCAAGCTGGCCTATTTCAGGAGTATTATGAGGTGGGATTGTCATGGTTAAGATATCTTAAACCGGACTATTTTTCCATGGTATGCAATAACTGACTGAAATGCTAGGTATCGAAAAAATACTGGGGGCCCGCATGGTAGACTTGACGGTGAGTTCAAGCACTAATGCAAGTTCGGTGGAACTGAGCGAGCGTTCACGTGACCATCACTCCGGTCTGACCGATATTTCTCTCCCGTTTTGCAGTGAATACCCAAACTAGGTTTTTACAATACATCGATCTTGTTTATCCAGAATTTTTATAGACCAGCAAACGGACAGGCAATTTATCAAATTGAAAAAGGAACTAGAGAAGATCTTTTCCCAGAAACCGAATGGCCACAAAACATTTGTTCTGAATGGACAACGGACGGACCGTATAAGTTCTACGAAAATGACGACAATGTACTGACCTCACGGAAATGTGAGTTATTGTTCGATTAATAACCATCTTACAAAATATTACAAAACTCCAGTTCCAAAGTACTCAAGAATACGTCAAAAGAATAGGAGAAAGTGGTTTTAGCTGACTTCATCGCAACACTTGACTTGAAAAGCCAACTGCTATTCTTTCCTCACTTTCAGTGCTACTTCTCCGTGCTGGGTCGCAGTTGTCAGCCACAATCTTCAACCCGGAAACGGATAGACCAGATACAATACTTCCTGTCATCAAGAAGGTTATCAAACACAAGCCGGCTGCTGTTCACAAAGAGCATGCCTTAAAGCCTTTGAACATACCTGTGATGGAGCAAGATTCCAGGTAAACTTTTATACTTATAAGCAAGGAGTCAGATTAGGGTGAAGTAAACAAGGACGGCGGTCAAAATAATTGCTTTCGAATAGCTTTTCTTTCTCCATAAACAGGTGTGGCGGATGATCTTGCATTTATCTGTGAGGTCATTGAGAATGACCGTCAACTGGCTGACTACATAAGGCGCTGCTTAACGTTATGCCTCTACGCGGTTCATAATGGTGTACTGTTACAGAACAAGGGTTCATTTTTACTAGAATTCCGGGACAAAACACGCTTTGGATTTGACCAAACTGAGCGTAACTCGTGAGTCAAACAACTTGTCAAAACGCGCACAAGCGCGATGTGTACATATTTCTTTCAAAGTATTGCTGTTGAGTAAGACCATGGCTCGAACCCTGCCATAGGAACTCAGAGAGTGGCAACATTATCCCTGTGTATATGCTATGCAATGCAATCTTTGGGGAAACCTGTTTGGGTTGAAAACAACTTGCGCACCAGAATTATGACCATACAAGCAGAGTAACGCTTTCTGCAAGGAAATAAGTGCCATTGCTTCATTTACTAGCAATTTCAACTCATCACTAGTAACACAGAGCAATAAAACGCGTAAAATATGGTCACTGACGAATAGTTTGAAGTGAGTAGTCAGGTAGCACACTTGTTCAGCTTGAATAGGATGGGCTGTCCGGGTATCCGACTGATGATTTGGTTCGGAGTTCTGTCAATTAAACGCAACTAGCGAGACAACTGTCATGACAAGTACTAAGGTACAAACAAAGCTTCCTTTCTGTGATTGGTCCTCTTAGTTAATACATCGCAATTTTATGAGACCAGAAATCAGGTGTTAGTCAGGAGGACTAATCACAAACTTCGTTCGCCACCTTCGCTCTTGTCACGATTTCTTCAGTCTGTCCCGAGACAACTGTGTTGTCTCTCATCTGCTGACATTACGTGAACACACGCGCCGGTCAGCCGAATCCCGAACCGCATCTGTGCTTCTGATTGGCCAGTCCAGGAGCTAAACGTCTCAAAGTGGGCTGCGTGTTCTTGCTGATAGCCTAAGGTTGGACGCAGTTTTTGCACCTGCTCTCACAAAATCCATTAACAACCGTAGTAAGCACGCCAGTGGGTGAGGAAAACACCGTGTCGATCGAGCAATAGGCGCAACTCTGCCTAACTAACGCAAGATAAGGTTGTCAGGTTCGGATTGCACTGTGCGGAGTAAGCTTTGACAAATTAGCCAGTCATTTCTAGGGTCGTTCGGTTGCGCTCTTCAGCATCAATTGCGAACTCTCATGGCTTACAAATCAAGTAGAAGTATAGAACACACATACCGTTCAACCGGATGAGATATCACTTATTAAGCCAGATTCTGTACAACCATGAGAATACAAGCACTGACGTTTGGGCAGAAAAACTTTACGAACCCAAGAATGGGCTAGGGTGCTCAGTATTCATCGACTTAATTGCGTAAAAACCATATATCACTGCCTCAGCAATCCCACTCGCTCTTTTGTGCGGTTCAGTAATAGACTAGCCCTTCAGATTGATCGATAGGACATCAGCTTTGAGTAAACGAGGTTCCTGTTTCATTGATCCCACCGTACATGCATCCCCTCGTACGTCACAGCGTACATATGCGACCAATGTCATAGCAGCTAACATTCACAAGCGACTGAGACTCAACGGATATCTCTCTCGTGGAAACAGAAAGGTGAAGCAAAAAAATCTTCGGTCCTGCTTAGTCTTATCTACAGCAATCTGAACAAAGAGCCTCTGTTGTGGTTTAAACACAGTGCCGATCAGCTGCTCACGGTCGAATGTTTAAATGCTCAGGCTACCAGACGAAAGGTCACGGTTTCGAATTTATCTAGAGTGTTGTGAGATACACACTACTGATAATTAGCAATATATATGAAACAACCATAGTGTGCTTCTTGGCTTTTAATCGTGGCTCAAAAATATCTATCCCGGAAAGATTTGGTGAGACAAAATCTGTGATTGAAAGCTCAGCTGAAGACTAGAAAACCCGATGTGCGTGGATTCATACCTGCCCTCTGAGATGTCAAGGTTTTGTGCGCTGAACAGAGAAGATTTTACAACTTTCAGCATCGCCCGTCTGTAGAATGAATTTGGGAAAAAGTTCGAGTTTTTTAAACCTATAGAGAATAGAGTAACTGGGAACATCACAAATGGGAAATTCAGCTGGGTTCCAGTGAGTCTCTCGCAAAACCAAATTTGTTTGCACGGTCACTTGAGCATACTCTATGTAGTACGATTTGGGCCTACACAAGGACCCTTGGGAGTCCGCACAAACTGAGGCGTAAATCTGGATAGCCTAAGAGGGCCTCACTATGCGGGATTGGGGTTCCATCATCAAGGACTCTTTCTTGTGTACCGAAGACCACTGGAAGTGTCTGCGCTTGAATTAGACCTTTGAAGATTGCATTCATTAGTATACAGATCAGTGATTGATCGTTACATTTCAAGTACTTGCTGGAAACACTGTCAGTCGCTAGCAGAAATATCAAACCGCCACCACACTGCATCACCAACGAAGACGTGGTTGAAACTGGCCCGGTCGCTAGTTGGGAAGTTCACAAGTTTTGCCAATTCTCGTTAACTGAGTACAGAGCAGCCTTTGTGTACCTGCGTACCTGTGGCGTAGGTGTGATATCAGCTTCTCTGTCAAGCATCGAGTTTACAATGCTACTGTGCGCTCCATGTTACTATATGGATCAGAAAACCGGCCGCGGCACGCTGAGGACGTCAAAAGACTTTCAGTGTTTGATCATCGATGTCTTCGGAGCATTGCCCTGCACTGGATCAGCAATTCTGAAGTACATCGAATGGTATTCGAGAGAAATAACTTACCCTTGATAGATGAACTGATCACACTTCATAGGTTGCGCTGGCTTGGCCACGTGCTGCGTATGCCAGCCGACCGAATTCCTCGAAGGGCTCTTTTCGCACAACCACGTGAAGGGTGGAAGAGAGCCAGAGGCGGTCAAACAATGACTTGGCAGCGAAGTATGAAGGCCATTACCAGCAAACTCAGCTGCGCTGGTCATTGCCATCTTCCTGGATGGGGACCCCGAGACGGGCCACATCAGTGGTTAGAGACATTGTCAGACATGACCCAGCCGTGTCCTCAATGGCGCTCATGCATTCAAGCTATTGCCTTCAATGCATAACTCATTTTCCAGTCCCCCCATTCGACAGCCCTTTGACAGGGCTTGATCTATGCACCAATTTATCATCTCCCGCCTGCAACGTGCAGCTACCTACCCGCTCAATTCATTGGTCAACGAAACTTCGGCAGTTACAACCACTGCACGATGAGTACTCGGTTATTACAGCTGAAAATGATGATGATGATGTGATTGAATAAAGAAAAGAAAAGGATACTGTCTGTACAAAACACTTAACTTCTGAAAAATCGTCCGAAAATCTCCCACGTTTATTGCGTGGGCAACACCAAAACGTATGCCCTTCCGCCATGAGAAAGACGTTTACAGATCCGGAAACTCCGGTTGGTATGAGAAAATGGGTGTGGAAAGAGCGGTACATGGAACTGGTTATCCAATGGAGATTTAAGTAAGCAAAAAAGCCATTGTGTTATAAATACCATTAAAACATTCCTGGAAAGTCCTCCAGTAAAAATTCTGTAGTTCATCGACCGTCCGTACTTTCAGTGATAGAAATCTCGGACTCTCCGTTTCAACTTGTTAATTTTCACTCGACACAGGGTTAGCATCTTTCCCCATTCTGTAGTGTCCCTGCTTGAAAAACTTCTACCTCTAGGCAACAGGATTCCGTTGGGTTGCAAAGTTTCAGCTGAAAGGACTGAAATTTGTCTCAGATTTGGACTCATCTTCCTGACCTCGGTCAATATAGCAACGATACTTCAGTTGCTATGCAAGCTAGTTCGGAACCGAATGACCAAAGGGATCGTAAATTTAAGTTGATGATCACTTTAAAGACAGGGGAAAAATATGGCCAAAAATTTGGCGGACTAGCCGCAAGAAACCAAATGATGAAAATAGATGGTCCAGTTAAAAAAGTGCTTCTGCTCCGGTGGGCTAGTTACGATCATGCAAGTCTTAGTTCCAACCGGGATTTAGATGCACTTCCTGAAAACACCGGACCAAAGATAGATTATTTTCTTTTTTTTCATTTTGTTTGTAGAAGTCCACCTGTGACTCCACTAGATGAGTGCTGGGTTGCGTACAGGAAGCCTACTTTGGGGGAACGAGAAATGCGACCATCTCTTCACTCTGAACCGTTTTGCATCTACATTGATCAACTTCGATTCATGCCGGACTACTGTTCCGTTTATAAGGTGAATAAATTCGAACTGAATATGTGAATCAAGTGAATTAACCTGCAGCAAGCTCGTTGTACGCTTATTCGATTTATTTCTATTCTCCGTAAGACCCTGACGATTTAGGAAGCTTCAAAAATTGGGGGCTGATATATTACCACAAACGGATTTAAATTAAAACTATGAACTGACCACCTAATTAAGTTGAATTTCAACTTTCACTTCATACCAAATGCTATTTAGAGCGTGGAGGATATTCGTGAAACGTAGTTTCGACGTAAGTTGTTTTGTCTTTGAAATTTCATACTCACGTCAGCCTTTTTTTAAGTTTTGCAGCTTAATTCAGATTAAAAAGGCACAACCAATCTTCAAATCCAATGCTACTTGAGTTTGTAAGTAGTGCGTTTGAATGATTACATGTATCACTGTAACGCAAACACATTCATTCTTGTTGAAATTAAATGTGTGCACTGGCAGAGGTGTTACCGAATGCACCTGCTTTGTGAGAATAAATTGGGATCTAGCTTACGAGAATACTGCTCAGGCGGAATGAGAGGAACTCTAGTCATCTATTTCTTTATCTAAGATAATGTGAAAACAGTAGAACGTTGGTTCAAATTAAAGTCTAGAGGATGCTGGCATTATCTTTACGTCTCAAACAAGGCAAGACTTTACGGTGCACAAAGCTCGATAGTTATATGGATGGAACCAATGTTCTTGGGACTTCAACATTCGTGTGGCCTTGCTTCCCTGTGGTCAGAACGATTTAGTTTAGTTTAAGCTACGGTCTGTGTGTTTGGTAGGCACCCGACACATTAGAAAACCGATTAAGAATTGTGTATGAATGAATGCAGCTCTTTCACAATGCGGGACTTGTCCACCCAGAAACTGTCGGATAATACTGTTCTACAAAACCGCACTTTTTTAGGACCGGTAACAAAATCGACTGAGAACCAAAATATTCTAACCGGTTCGACTGGAAACGCGGAGAATCGGCCGGAAAAGTGGGAACAGCCATTTATCCCATAATCTCTACCAGTCTGCCCCCCTGGCTCACTTACTCATTTGTTCATAGCCACACCACTCTCGTTTGAACGGCCGTGTTCCTGTACTGGCGTTAGTGTTCTGGCCAGTCCACACCAAAGGGAAGCACTGGACTCGAGTTTCGCTCTTATTAGAGCTCATCAGCAGTGTATAGCCAATGGCGTGCCGGGATTTGAACCCCGGACATCTGACATGCGAGGCGAGCGTGTAACCACTACTACACCAACACACGTTGGACGCATCTGAATTATCATGTCTGAACAAGCGAAACGTGTTCACACTTGAGCGATGTGATTGGTGTGCCCGACTCATCGAACGATGACCCAGTAACTGTCCTGGTTGTGACGATCGATTGACCCGCCAGTCAGGACTTCCCAGTTAGGTAGCGTGACACACTCTTGAAACCCACTGGGCAGAATTTTGGTTGCAATTTTGAACAAACATACCTATCCCGCAAAAACCCCAAAATCACTCATTTGTCCCTTGGCTTTCGGTGAGACCTACTATCTTGACCAGACCCAAATTGTTTCGATGCCCAGTCGATCCTGATGCTATTTGTCACATTTCGTCATTATAGAACATGGAAAATGATTTCACTCCGCACTTTGAAGTGTCACGAGTACCCTGCAGCGAAGAAGACTGCGGGAAAGTGAAAACTGAGGGTAGCACGTAAGTTAACTCGTATGCTGCTGAATTCGAAAGAACTCGGACAATTTCATCTGTTCGGCCGAAATTTCATCCTGCAGAAGAAGTCGGTCTTTACGAAAAAGCAGAGAAGTGCTCTGCTCGATCGTTTCAGGGTGATTAAGAACCACTAGCAGCGCGTATCTCACGAAGCTCCAGGAGACTGGAACTCGCGACCTAACGGCTAGTAATCGACAGTGTTATTAACTCGCTATTGTTCCTGTTTATGATGTAAAATTGATGCTTTTTGGCATTGTGAGTGAAACAATGAAGCCAACAATCTCCTTCTCATAACCTTTGACTTCATACTGTTTCATTCGAAATTTAACTTAGACATAATACAGCGCCAATCATCCTTCTGTCACGGAATTCACATCACGTGGTCACGTGTTGACCAGCCCCTTGGCTGACGACTTTTCGGATGAACAATCCACTGGAATTGTGAATTGTGAACAAATTATGAAGTGCCTCTTGACTTTTCGGTGTAGACTGATTTCTTTTCAAAAGGAAGGCTCGATTAAAATAGTCCTGATTCCCGTCATACAATCGCTGCTTAATTTGCCCCCCCCCCGAGTGTCTTCCAGTTACACACATATCGATCTACACTGATATGCAAAAGCTTGACTAACTAGGCTGCCAACAGTTACTGATGAACAGCATCCTAGAAGATGTAGGATTCTGTTGCGTCACAACAGCAGTATGGACTGACTGCTCTTGGGATTTATGAACGGATGGCCGTCCCACGCACAAATTGTGCATAGTGCTTGTGGGCAGCTAGAGTGGTTGCAAGACACCAGCTGTTGTGCACATTGCAACCTGCATCGTTTCTCAGTTTGCTTGGAGGGTTTACAATTTGATTACTTGATGCTTTCGGTATGAGTGAAGAAGAGTTTAGACGAGTCAGAGACGTGCTTAGGCCTTCTAATCACATCAGGCCTTATCAGGGTCCAGTTAACGAAGTCAGTTCCCAGACTTGCAGACACATTATAGTAGATAAGACAATATGGCGTAAGGTGAAAATAAATAACACTGTGTTGCGCGGTACAAGTCACACTAGAATTCATCACCTCATTCGTGCACGTCACTTTCATGGGCTGATAACACCTATTGAATGGGAATCGTGTGTGCCGACTTCTACTCTTAAAGTGCAGTTCCATGCACGTCTCGTCTAATTTCACTACCCTAGGAAGTTGGTTATGCTTATGGGAGAAACTAAACTAGGGTTAACCAAGTCTGGTGCGTTTCGATGAGAAGTTAAATGCTCTGCTTTGCTTGAAGTTGGTTCTCCATCCTTTAAGGAATTCATTTTAATAATAGACTATATTACATACACACAGTCCGACACATGAAATAGGGAAGCGTCTGAAAGAGTTTCTGAGATAACTTGGAAAGATTTTGAGAATGATTTTTTTCTGTGAGGCCATATTGAAGTCGTGAAAACAAGATGACCTTAAGCATACTTTGGTTCATGTGTGTTTCTCGTGATAATCATCATATCAGAAGCATTTTCACCAGGTCGTTTTACGCAAGCACTACCATGAGTTACAATTCCTACAAAAGTTCACCGATATCTGAAGCCTCAGGCCACACACTGTCAGGCGGTGAATAGTACACCACCGAAAATCACGCGAATGCGACAATAAACCAGCTGTAGTCAGTCAAGGTAATAAATCTTCTCAGTTCAACCGTGATTAACCAGACTCGACCGGATGGCGATCCTGGTTGGAAGCTTTGGATATCTTTTTAATGAAATTTCCTTCAAGGATTAATTTCCCCAATGAGGGGGTAGTTGTGTTGAGTAGAGTAAGAAGGTTACCAAGTGCTAGAATCTGATCTAAATACCGTAGGTTATCCAAGCGGCAAAGAAAATTCCGGAGAAGGCCCAAGAGTTTGTGAGTGCGGATGACTGACAGCGGGGAAATGTGGCTGGGATCCCACAAACAGTACGATAAGTAAGTTGGCAAGTAGGACAATGGATGAGCAGACGGACATACAGAGAAACGGGTAGGTGGGTGGGTGGGTAGATATATAGATAGATAGATAGATAGATAGGATAGATAGATAGATAGATAGATAGATAGATAGATAGATAGATAGATAGATAGATAGATAGATAGATAGATAGATAGATAGATAGATAGATAGATAGATAGATAGATAGATAGATAGATAGATAGATAGATAGATAGATAGATAGATAGATAGATAGATAGATAGATAGATAGATAGATAGATAGATAGATAGATAGATAGATAGATAGATAGATAGATAGATAGATAGATAGATAGATAGATAGATAGATAGATAGATAGATAGATAGATAGATAGATAGATAGATAGATAGATAGATAGATAGATAGATAGATAGATAGATAGATAGATAGATAGATAGATAGATAGATAGATAGATAGATAGATAGATAGATAGATAGATAGATAGATAGATAGATAGATAGATAGATAGATAGATAGATAGATAGATAGATAGATAGATAGATAGATAGATAGATAGATAGATAGATAGATAGATAGATAGATAGATAGATAGATAGATAGATAGATAGATAGATAGATAGATAGATAGATAGATAGATAGATAGATAGATAGATAGATAGATAGATAGATAGATAGATAGATAGATAGATAGATAGATAGATAGATAGATAGATAGATAGATAGATAGATAGATAGATAGATAGATAGATAGATAGATAGATAGATAGATAGATAGATAGATAGATAGATAGATAGATAGATAGATAGATAGATAGATAGATAGATAGATAGATAGATAGATAGATAGATAGATAGATAGATAGATAGATAGATAGATAGATAGATAGATAGATAGATAGATAGATAGATAGATAGATAGATAGATAGATAGATAGATAGATAGATAGATAGATAGATAGATAGATAGATAGATAGATAGATAGATAGATAGATAGATAGATAGATAGATAGATAGATAGATAGATAGATAGATAGATAGATAGATAGATAGATAGATAGATAGATAGATAGATAGATAGATAGATAGATAGATAGATAGATAGATAGATAGATAGATAGATAGATAGATAGATAGATAGATAGATAGATAGATAGATAGATAGATAGATAGATAGATAGATAGATAGATAGATAGATAGATAGATAGATAGATAGATAGATAGATAGATAGATAGATAGATAGATAGATAGATAGATAGATAGATAGATAGATAGATAGATAGATAGATAGATAGATAGATAGATAGATAGATAGATAGATAGATAGATAGATAGATAGATAGATAGATAGATAGATAGATAGATAGATAGATAGATAGATAGATGGATAGATAGATAGACAAATAGAGTATAGCTAGTTTGGTACACTTTACAGTTCCAGGTTTAATACAAAACCGTCTCGACAGGGACGGTGGTGTCCAGGATAGTCAATTATAGCTACGAATACTTCTAGGATCCGTTTTGTGTTTTGTGCAATCTTACTCGCGTATCTTCAGTCAAAGTCTCAACTCGTTGAACTCCGATTGTTTTAAAAATAATATTTCAACCATAGCCTGCAAAAATTTGACAATTGTGCAAAACCTTCTATACCCGTAAAACAGTACTTGGCCGAACTTACTCGTACTTACCCCAAAGTGGGTTTGTTCGCCCTCCAAACAACTCCATTTCAACTCATATTCCTTCTGGCTGGTGACAACATATCGTTGTTGTAAGCGGCGGCTCAATCAAGCGTTTACATGCATGAATGTACTAATGAATTTTGGACTGGGTTACACAAACATTTGTGGCAGGCTGAAGCGCAACAACTCTCCGGTTAATGGAGTAGCTTAGTGCCCTCAGTGGCATGCACTGACACTTGTGAGTAGGGTTAAGCTTTGGACCAAATAATACACATGGCATCTCTACTCAGTCTACCCTCTCAGAGCGACTGCTCGTGATCCTTGTTATTAGGATATTTACGGGACAATTTGTTATTCTTCGGACATCAACAGCAGCCTTAGCATATAACAGGGCCACAACACCGTTTAGGATCAGCATTGAAAGCAGTTACCCAGTACACTGCTTTTGAAAACGCATGCGGAAATGTCCCTCGACACGAATGTTTCTTCCCGAGGCGGAGTAGCATCTTGATGTATGATTTCTGCACCACACTGATCCGGTTTAGCTACCCTCGGGTACTCTATTGTGAATGATATGAGTAAGCTTAAGAATATAGTGTTCCTTTCAGGTGAGGCGTCACACATATTTAACAATCTGTCATAATTGGAATTATTAGTGAAAATTGACCGGCTCATTTACTATTCATCTCCTCGCACTCACTAACTACTAGTGTTTGTCTAACTTTCACAGAAAAACCACAAGGTTAGCACACTTCCATTTTTGAATAGAGACTCACTCAGGACATTTTTTGTCGTGATTGCGTGATATGGGCTGAGTGTCACAGGAAACCTACTTAACAGAGGACCCAACGAACTGTGTGAGTTTGGTCTGCGTTTTGCATAGTATTTGAATTTCTCTACTCTTGAATGATGGTAGTTGATGGTTGATAGTTGACCAAGTTTTATTTTTTGTCACCTATTTAAGGTGACTGGCACGTTATTGAATACTGGCTGGGATTCAGAAATGCCCGATATTCTGGTGGTTCCTGATATGACGATTGGTTCGCCACTGATCCCAAAGGGAGAACGGCAAACTCACCACACACCAGGATCTCTGATACGATCTCCATTGTTTCGAACAAAAGACAGAATAGTGGTGCAGGTGGAAAAGGAGAAAGCCCTATCGGTGAACTCCCTGCTGTTCCTACAGATCTACACTAAGCGGATCACGGATGGAAAAGTTTGCATCGTTGGAAATGTCCTAATGCGGCTGTTTGATGACCAGGTAAGGATTGCGTTACGTGTGGAAAAGAGGAATAAATTTCTTCACCTTCAGTTGCATCAAGTTGAGAACAGTATTTTCTTTATTGCTAGGCGTATCCCGGAAGGCAGTTGGATACAATATCACAATCAATCAATCAATCAATCAATCAACAATCAATCATTCATTCAGTCAATCAATCAATCAATCGACCGATCGATCAACCAGTCCGTCAGTCAATCAGTCAGTCAATGGAGCATTCTATCTATCAATCCATCAACAGATCAGGCAACCAGTTAAACTATGTATCTATCTATCTGTCTATCTGTGTATGTTAATAATAACGGATTCACAGATCAAATTTTAAGCAGGAAATCCAATATAGTTTAATAAAATCCAACAAAGCGGTGAGCATAATCATATTTAACGCTCTTGGGACGAAGCTAGAATAGAAGTGAATGGTTAATCGAGACACGTTTATAGACATATTCCAAAGCATTGCGTTAATTTGTGATGCAGTACATTTGGTGCGCCGGTACAACGTAGTACGAGGCGCGGCAAACTTAATACGCACTGATGACGTCGTCTGGGTTGGTGACGAAACGTTTGCAGGCACAGCAAACAGGACACAGACCACCTACACAACCCGAGCTACTACTATTCGTCACCAGAGCAGCTAATTTTCCGTTAGGTAAATCAGATACGCTAAGCTGAGGAGCAATGAAATTTCGGTCGCAATCTTTAAGGGATAGAAAATATTTACTTGCTGAGGGAATCTTCTCCAAATTTATGGGGAAGCTTGCCGAGGATCCTCAAGTACCATCGAACGGACCCTTATTATCATTGAAAAGTAAATTTATTATTTGATCTTGTTACTGCGCGTTTTCAAATGGTGATTAAACGCGGGAAATACGTTAAACTGTGCAACCATTGTCACAACAAGCCCGAAAATTCTCTTTTTGATTATGAAGTGAATTTCTGTCGAATTACTTTACCTTAGCCCTCCGTGTCTGAAAGAGCTGAATCAGTTTGGCTTTGCTTTTTTTTTACCGACGTATCAGGGTATTCTTCATCTTGGTGGACATCAAAAGCGCTTATGCTGTCGAATCCCAGAACATCTTCAAGCGTATGATGCCAAAACGATCTACTGGAAGGACGAATTGGAGGCGACTACTTTCATCCCTTGTGCCACTATCTGCCTACGTTTGCTTCCCTACACAGAGGTACGTCACATTTGGTGCAACATGCACTCTCCATCACAATGCGCCCTATTCTCAAATGTCATTTACAAAATGAGTTGATTTTACCCCCCCCCCGTCAAATTGTGTCTAAAAACAGTGGATTTCTTCAAGGATTTTAGAATCAACTTTATCGCGCAAGCTCACCGTTAGATATGCTCCAAAATTCACTCTAAAAATGCACCTAATTCGAAGGAAAGCGAACGTGAACTTCCCGTAGCAATCCACTAATAACATTCACAGACAATATTTTTTTTATTCTCGTCGAAACGGTTGCGGCCAATTGCCTATGAGCGATTTCTTCCGGCTTCTCCGAGGGCTCATCTGGCAAGCCATTTCTCTGGCGAGTGAAGGACTTCTGGTTCGAGTCCTGGACAGGGGTTCAATCTTCCTGTTGGTATTGTGTGTACCTCGGTGCTTTTTCAAGCCAAGTCATTTAAATCCAAAGCGAATGTCGAAACGACGTTCGGCTGGCAGGCACAGGTCTGTCAAAGACGAAGGATGGTTGCCCTGAGTGACTTTTAATTTAGACTGACTCGAAGTATGCCAGCTTCAACCTCTCAGTCAAGAGCACAACAACAAAATTAGTTAATCTACCTAGTTAAAGAATTCGAGGCTTAATTCTCATGAGTGCATATCAAAGTGGGGAAAAGCACTGAACTCGAGTTCTGCTCCAATCAAAGCTCATTAGCAGCGTATATCCTTGGCTGTGCCGGGCCTTGAACTTCTGACATTTGACATGTGAGTCGGGCGTGCTACCGCAAATCCAGGTTGCCGAATACGAGAATGTAATACAACGGTTATTCTTTTCCGTTGCCGAAGTTTTTCCTTGAAGAAGTGTATTCCCAAGAACTCCCGTAACCACCGTTTAAAAGGTTCGGAGTGGTTCCTTCGAAGTTCCATCACCAGATACGTCTTCTTAGTTCTTCATCATCTCGAAGAAAGATATGATCAGAACCAGACAGGGAAAAGGAGTCGTCAGTCAATAAGTGAAAACCGAATGGGGTTGTGTCTGAAAACGGAATCTACGAAGTTCATCAAAGCGTTCTGTGTACACCAGTTGGATGTAGCGGGAGTCTTAGCCACGTTAGAACATCAGCACTCTTTGGATATCGTAGTGATTCCTTCACTTGACCTTTCAACTGGTAATTTTACATTACTAGCCTAGTAACCAGGTGAATGAAGACACTTGTCACTTTTTCACATCAATCTGGCGCTCGGTATTCGCACAGTGGATTTGAATTTTGAAAAGCTTTTACGTGTCTCTGATGGACCAAAGCACTCGAGCAGTTGAGTTCAGGGTGCCGGTCCAAACTTATGAGCCCCATTTAGGTATCCCGGGGTCTCAGCGATTCTGGGTAATTATTCCACCAGACCTTTCCGCCAAAGGTACGATTGCTCCAGTGGACAATAGGATTTGGTGAGCGGCGAAAATATGAGCGTATATTATGGTGTTGTTTGATTTGAGCACACACAACAAAATGCAACATTTTAACGCAAAATGTTGTACTTCAGTCGTGAAGGTTTTGTAGCTAAGAGCCTCGGACATCCATCACTCCCGTTTGAACAGTTATCCTTCAGTTATTCTGGTGTATCCACATCAAAGGGTCGGGGGAAGAAGTGGACTCGGGATTCGCTCTTATTAGAGCTCGCCAGCAGGGCATATCCAATGGTCTTGCCGGGGTTTGTACTCCGGACACCTGGCATGCCAGAAGAACGCGTTATCTCCATCCCACCAACGCACATTGGACGCATCTGAATTCTCTGAATTCTCACGTCTGATCGGGCGAACGTGTTCAGCTTGTGGGGGCTAATCGGTCATCGAAACTGGGACAGTTACTGGGTCGTCATATCGATGATGAGTCAGGTATACCAATCACGTCGCTCAAGCGTGAACACGTTCGCCTCGTATGTCAGGTGTCCGGAGTTCAAACCCCGGCACGGTCATTGGATGTGCACTGCTGATGAGCTCCAATAAGAGCGAAACTCGAGTCCAGTGCTTCCCCCCTTTGGTGTGGATTCACCGGAATAGTTGCGCCAGGTCAAGAGAACGACCTTTCAAACGAAAGTGATATGAATGTGAGCAATACACATCCCGCAAACCCCACAGCATACACTTCTTGTCGTTTCCTTCTCAGTGTGGAAGCTAACTGGTAAACACGAGAAAAATATGCAGAACAAAACTAAAGTGGAATTATCCCGTTGAACGATAATACAAGTTTTATATAGTTCTGTTGTAAGTGCGCTCCTCAAAACATCTCTTGCTACCCAGGAACCAATTGAGGCAGCTGCTTATCGCGAACGAAACTATCGGTCGATTGAAGCTGAACCGACAGAAATGGAATGGGAGATCTATCACCTATTTGAGTCCGAGCCACAGACTACATGTTTCTATGAATACGTACAAAAGCAGCACCGACGAAAGCAGTGGACATTCAGTCCAGGTGAGTGCCTCAAAATTTGCTCATGGACGCATTGCGAA
This sequence comes from Opisthorchis viverrini, assembly GCF_000715545.1. Taxonomy (NCBI): domain Eukaryota; kingdom Metazoa; phylum Platyhelminthes; class Trematoda; order Opisthorchiida; family Opisthorchiidae; genus Opisthorchis; species Opisthorchis viverrini. The sequence continues at coordinate 177,242 of NW_008751901.1, read as the reverse complement.
GAGGATTAGTGGCAGAAAAACTTATCTGCGCATCTCAAAATCTTCAACCAAAGTTAAAATACAATGTGTGATGGACAGAAAAGTTTTCGGCTGATTGGGTTGACCTTGACGCCCTTTTCGAATGACATTTGTGAACGCGAGTTTTAATGTGGTCATAGAAACTAACCGAAGTCGAAGTATGTCCAGAGTAGTTAAAGGGGCGCGCTTACGGATAATCTGAGGGTGGGAGCATAAGGTGGGATGCATAGCTGAGTGCATCAGGAGAAACTAACTTGGTGATCCCGGAATAACGAGTTCACATCATAAACTAGACCTGATCAACCCTGAAAAATCAGTCTATACAGCGTTTATTAGCGAGTGGGGCTATTCAAATGAGTCACCACTTGTTCAGGGGCCAGGTTGTCGACCTGAACACCACCCGCCTATTGGCCTTACTTTTGATCACAGCTTGTCTACACTTATGAAGTGATGTCAGGTAAAACGATTGAATGCTAATCATGAAGCTGGTTGCGTTGTGACTACTTTCTAGCAATACAGCGTGGGTGTGCTTAAATCCTAGGAAGTTAACATATCCACCTTAATTGCTAATCGTCAGCCGAGTTTAGGTGGATCCGACACGTGACTCTTGTGTTAATGGTTTCAGCCTGGACCACTTATTAGCCAACCAGTTTCTTCAGTTATCGAACTGAGCTTTCCGAATCTGAGGGCACTCCTAGCTGCGCAGGGAAATTCCAACCCGATGGTTTGGTAATATTCGGAACTTGTAGTATATGGTAACTAAATAAGCTCGTTTCATTTCCTAATGACTTCCTCCTCGACATTGTGATCCTAAGGATGACAATGTCACTAACGGTAACCTTGATGAAATGCTACTACCGGATAGTCCGCTGCCGATTTCACGTTGTGCTAATGGACATCACGATGTCATACTGGAAAAGGTGCGATAGTGCAATGAAACTTGAAGAAATCGACTGATGATGCCCGTATCTTGACAGTAGGAATAAGTGGTGTCGGTGCTGATGCCCATCCATAGGTCGTGTGTAGGAGGGTTGACAGCCTGCTTACAGCGGGCTTCTGCACGCACATGCACTGTTCTTATTGCCTTGGGTTTACATCGGTGTCAAGAGCTTTCACACAGCACCACGTGGGAGTCCTTGCAAGCTGCCTTTGACTTCTTATGATGCACAGGCTTCCACTGACTGCCAAATCCTACTCCATTTCGGCCACTCACCGGGTCCTGTGGGACGTTCGATGGCTAGTTGAATAAAAGTCTGACTACTCATCAGTAGACATTTGATTGGATGAATAATTCAATAGCTGCTGTTGGGTCTTCACTCGATTAGATACCCATTGTTAGTCGCTTCTGTGCGGTTCGCTTGACATCTGGGAGAGGATCTCGAGGAAGTGGGCCCCGTCGGACACTGTGTATTGTGTCAGTTTACGCTCCAACGGACCATAGTTCTGAATCTGCCAAAGATAGTTTCTTTGATGCTCTAGGTTCTCTTTTACGATGGACTGGTTGGTGGCTAAATTAGCGCCCAGGTAGGTAGACTAAGCGTTGCTAAGGCCCAATTGGGTGGTCGTCTTGGCTTGGATACGAGATGGAAAGACAACGATGATCGTCTACTTCAGAAGTGTGTCGACCGCAGACTGTTCGGTTGCAAGACCAAGTTCGGGAACAGCAGAATCGCTTGATGACGTTGTGCCCACAAATGAATCAGTCCCGGATCCAAATCGACCACATCGCCATCAGTTACCAGTGGTGAGGGTCGACTCCTGCCTACCGCTTCTTCTGAAATACCTGCGCGGATTCCAAACGTGCACCTGTGTGTTGTTGCTTTTCACTGCGCTTTTCAGGTCCACGCAAAACGCGCACACCTTACTTAGCCATTAGGGAGCTGGCGGACCCAGAAGTCTAGCGAACCTATCAGAACCGGCTGCTCGAACTCCTGCCGGATAGTCAAATGTCGGATATTATTGGCCATTGAGAATAGATATCCAAATTGCTACTCAAAGTAGGAAATTATGTTTGTTGAACTATCCAACCAACTTCATTTAAACACTGGTTGACCGATGGGAGCAGCGACAGAATCCTTTTGGCCACAACCACAACTCAACCTGAGGAATCAAGCGGCGTTTCGTGCACCCAAATGGATAAAAAAATGGAGGGTGCGAAAATTTATGGAAACGTCCTCAGGCTGTTCCACCTCATTCTTTTGAGGGGGTTTTGGAAGCTTATTGCCGGCGAAAGTATCGGAAACCAAAACGAACTTTACACGTAGCAATGGAGAACGCTTGGACCACCGGGCACAGCAGTTCATTTAGCTACCTCCGAACACAAATCCAGAATCCTGGTCTTCAAAAGAAAGGTGGACCGTGAATGTAGAGTCCGTTTCAACCTCATAAGTATATGTGTGTAATTCACTACTTAGTCGTCACCATGCCACCGGTCCTGACGACCTTGCACCTGCTCTGCTCAGTAAAGTCCAAGGCCAGTTCTTGCACAGTTTATATGTGTCCATCCGGAAGAAAGCGACCCTTTCAGGCAACAGGGTACTCGCATTAGCCACAGATGTGTTAGTTGGACTCCTGTTGTGAAAAGGATTCTGGTATCACTGATTCTTCGTCCTCTCACTACACCACGTGAATCTTTGGACTGTGAGAGATGGTGTGTGGAGATATCGTCGACCATTTCCTGACTTCTTCAAGCGTTTGAGCAATGCCATATGAACAGACGACCCACAAACTTAGTGTTCCTTAACTCCAAAAGTGAGTTCGCTTCTGTCGATTGGTCAGTGTTGTTAACTACACTAGCTCAACAAGGGATGGTCGAGAGGTTTGTGGATATTATTCCGCCCTACATTCAGCTGCCTCTGGGCGTGTGAGAATATATGGTGAACTCTCCAAAAGTTTCCATACAAGAAGCGGTGTTCGACAAGGATGTCCACTGTCTCCATTCAAGTTCAACTTCGTCACTGATTAAAAACTGAAGCGAACACTCAAAGGTCTTTAAAACTTCGGTGTTCAAATTGTTGCTGGTGAGGACCTTGTTGATCTAGAGTATGCAGACAACATCGCCTAACTTTAGAAGACCAAGGCGAAGCAAAGGCTCTTTTGAGTATCATACCATCTTTGGGCCTGCGTCTTACACCGTCAAAGTGCAAAGCCATGATTCATAATACACAGTCTCTAAACTAACCCCTTACACATCAAGTAGAATCATTGGAGGTTATGGTAAATTTTACATACTTCTGTAGTTGAATTAGCTCTGACGAAAGTGTTATGACACAATCAGTGCTTAAATCTCAGAAGTCCGAATCACGGCCGCTGCTTTGCGTCACTTATGGCGTCAAAATGCTATATCATTGAGATTCGACGGCCCTGTCTATCAGACTACAGAAAAAGGCAGTGTTGTTGAATCGTTGCGAGACGTGGCCTCTGCGGACAGATAAAGTGAGACGTCTTCTGGCTTTTGAACACCGGTGCTTCATAAAAGTTGCTGGTGTAGGGTGGCGTCAAACAAATCAATAGGGGGTTATTAGAAAACGGGTATTTAATTTTGCAGTAGGAAAATATCCATTACTATCAACTTCGGTGGTTCAGCCATGTAGGTCATGTGGCATGCCAAAACGGGGTCTATCGTTGTTGTTCTCCGTGACACAGACAACGGGGTGAACAATGTTTGACTTAGCAGAAAGGATTACGAGAAGTTGAGGTTTTGTTGGTGCAGCCTGCCTTCCAAGATGGGGTCTCCGTGACCACCCCCATGTCCGATGAGGGACATTGAAAGAAATGGTACCTGATTAATATCAATGGCTTTCGTGCTGTGAATTTGTTATAGAGTATCTGACTGAGCGCTTCGAGGGGTATGCACTTTAGAACGCTTACAACAGGCCAGCATCAGGTCGTCTCCTTCACCTAGCCTTCTTTCTTCTTCCCATTTTAAGACTAAATATATTTAGATGAATTTTATGGTTGTAGGCAGTGAAACATCAGTGTCAGCATTGATGTTGCTATCTTTGCTGTTGATGGGGCTTATTTTGTTACAAAAACTTCGAATATGTAGGAAGAGCTGTTCGTCTTCAAGGTGAACGCTAGTTGTCTTCGTTAGGTGGTTTGAGAATTTGTTGACCTTGTTGCTGTCTGGTCGTTGGAAGACTAAATAAGATGAATTTTATGGTTGTAGGCAGTGAAACATCAGTGTCAGCATTGATGTTGCTATCTTTGCTGTTGATGGGGCTTATTTTGTTACAAAAACTTCGAATATGTAGGAAGAGCTGTTCGTCTTCAAGGTGAACGCTAGTTGTCTTCGTTAGGTGGTTTGAGAATTTGTTGACCTTGTTGCTGTCTGGTCGTTGGAGGTTCCTAGGGAGCATTCTCATTCAGAATTTTGTGTCAAGGACTGATGTTTGCCTTGTGCGAATAAAGTAATCGGTTGTCGCTTACTCGTTTTCACTGGAGTATTTCTGTACTTTTTGGCCACTTTTGTTTGAATGTTTACTCTACGCTGCAAACCAGAGTTTTGTGCTTTGTTATTGCTGCCAACCAAAGTTTACGCATTTGAACAAACCTAACTTTGAAACGAAATCACAATGCTTTCTGGTTCACACATTTTTAGCCATGAAAACTGTCTTTTTGTGTACTAAAATGAAAACGGCTGACTACTTAAACCATATGAGACAAGGCAAATTTGATTTTGAGTTGAAGAGAATACTAATTTTCTTTAGTAGAGCACCTTGGATAATTCCGCCCTCACGGAGTATAGATGACGTAACGACAATACGCGGTCGGTATTTCGTCTAAGTGTAGCTCGTTCTTGAAGCCGTAGAATCATCTAGTTAATTTATTAGCCTGCAAGAGAGTGGCCATGTTCGCCAGCGCACGAGGACAATGGTTTTCCTGAAAAGTGTAAAGTAGAGACGCAAAGTTGACCATGTGATTGCTCTTCGTGATGTACAACTCTTGTATTCGACTACTGGCAGCCAGCGCTTGAGAGTCCGTTGTTTCACTGAATAGTTAACACCATAGCCTAGGGTTGTTATTGGTTCCTTGCCTTCCATCAGTTTTTGTTGCTTATAAAAACTATCCCATCCAAAAAAGAGAAAGGGGCCATTATTCATAAACCACCGCGGGAATAGTATCCCGTTGATCTACTTGGCATCAACAATCCTATTAAGTCCACATACGTATTATGGGGGCGTCCTTCCTTTTGTCACTGTACAAAACAGACATACCTTCGGAAAGCGAAATGAGAGAGTTTGTGCTCGAGGAATTGAGCACAGACGACCCCGTTCAAGCAACAACCATCCTGCCATTCCGCTATCACCATCGTGCTGGGTTTGAGTTGTCCGTGCTGAAGGCAACTCATCTATCAATAAAACGTAAGTTATCGATTGTACCGTTCCGCTGTCAGTTCTTTACCACAGTCTGATTAGTTCTCTATTGCAAAACGCAGATCCTCATAAGTGAGAAATACCATTGAAAAGTACTCGCACTTTGAGATTTCTGTTTCCTTGTTGGAGGCAAAACGGAGCTAGAATGGGACAAGGTTACCCGCTAACCACTGTAAGATTGTACGTGACGTCAGAAACAACCAGTCAATACACCGTCGATACCTTTTGAAAAAATGTCAATAAAGATAGAATGCTGGAGCTTTTTCTGATGTCGATCAAGCCACTGGTCGATGGTCCCGGGTCTCCGTGTGGACCACTTCCCTCTTGTCAGTTTCTTTATTTCTTGTTACCCTATTTGATTTAAAACGTTTACTAACGTATGTGTACCCTGTGCTATGTCCCACTTTTACAAGACTCACGACCTTGATCATTTTGCTAAAGCACAAAACCTTCAGTCATCGTCGCCCAACTGTCACGGCGACCGTTCATTTTATTCAGGGTGGGTTGTACTCAGTAATTGGTAATGCGGTGAAATTCAGTTGCAAAAAAATTGTCAAGCCTGGCGAACAGATCAACGGCCAATTTTCTCTGACTCCTACTCATATTAGTCTGTCTCCAGGTAAAGTGCTTGCTGCATGAGGGTCAGAGGATTTTTCTGCGTTATTAGATTTTCATTCTGAAATTGTTGGCTCTTAAAAAGTGGCTTCTTTGGGTGTATTCCTCTAATGTGAGGACGAAGATCCCACTGAATACTCCTGCTATTGAGTAAATTACCACAAAGATCAGAGTGCTAACCTTATTTGAGCAGTAAGGTATCATTTTAAGTAGTGAGTAGGTCCATCGGCAAAAACTGCACCAGTTATAATCGGTTTTGCACGTCAGTTCTACCTGTTTACCCACATCCATTGTCAGCCAAGCCCTATTCATTGCCTTTAATGCGTGAACACAGCGAAAGCACTCGTGGTGGACTTATCACAGCGTCTGAATTGTCCTGGCTTCAGAGATGACTGCGATTGATTTGCCCAACTTATTTGAACAGTTCATCTGACTCAATTTTACCTTGTCTCTTGGTGGCTCCGGAGTTCATTCTCTTCAGTGCACTTAGCCTATCGCTGATTCGCCCAACAACTGACTGTTTAATTCTTTTTAAATGGAGTTTATTTATCGCGGTCACCATATTGTGCTTCATCTAAGCAAAGCATCTATGCAGATAGAAGTTGTTAACACAATATATTCTGCTTCATCTGTTAGCTCTGAAGAGGCGATATTTTAAAAAGTATTGATTGTAAATCCATACATTTCTGTGCAGTGATAGATGGTCAAAACCACGTCCAGCTCTGGTAAATGCAAACCTAAGAATCACGCATCTATTTGTAAATGGTATTTTTATACATATCATGTACACGTTGAATCGCTGTTCGTAACTAGGGGGTACACGTTGTCCATAGGAATGTAACCAGATGACCAACGATTTTTGACTGTCTTACATATCTCCAACATTCAGCCGGTGATTTTGTCTTCGCACTGGGGAAGGTCATGCGAGGTCCAGACGCCAGAATACTCTCGGAAAACAGAGAGCTTGGTTATGGCACTGACGATGATTTGTTGTTCTACCAACTGGACCCGATAAACCCCATGTCTGACCCTGTCTGGACGTCCCAAGCAATAGTGAGTTTGTTGTGTTTCTATGCTACTTACTGGAGTTCTGAGTAGTCTGCTTCATATGCAATTGATGCAGTGGTACTGAAGACAGCTAGCTATCTTTTTCGTCATTCTTGGGGTTTATCAGGTAGACATGGTCTCCAGAGGAGATAATCAATCTCTGACTTGAACAGCAGCTGGTCTGAATGTTTGTTTTCGAGCTTATCTGAATGAAAGAGCTGGAGACTTCTGGGAGATCCTTGTAGTCAATTGGTTTACTTCCACAGTATGCCCTGAGACTTTTTTGTGAGAATATTCAATAAGGTTTATTTTGTTTTTCATGTCTTCTGAATGTGTTGTACATAGTGTGGAAGAATATCGATAGACTATTGTCTACGACGGGCCCCATTTAGTACCCGGCTGGGGCAATTTCATCATACATATGGACTGAAGCCTTACCAATTCTATATACGCCTGTTAATGAGTCAGTAACCGAAGTCAGCATTATGTAAATCAACCAGTAAACGACACTTTCTTTCAGATCCTGACTGAGTGTTTGGAGGTACATGCATCCAAGAATGCTTGACTAAGGCCAAGTCCCTTCCCTCACTTACTCGTTTATCTTCCAAGGCTTTAAATATAATAAGACAAACTTTGCGGCTGTACAGCAGTGAAGTATCAGTGTGAACAGTGATGTTGCTGTCCTGATGATGAGGTGGAGGATGACGGTGAATCCTCACCAATTACTGTTTCATTTGCGCGGTCATTTGTATTTCCTTCGATTATGATACTAGGAAGCCAAACCAGGTTTAAGTTGGAAGTTGATAGGAACCACTTGGTGGTGATGTCCTTTCCAGCAATTCGTTTAAGATTATAACATAGCTGTTAAAGTAGTGGCCAGTGAACTATTTCAGGTAAACGAAGTAAGAGAAGGAGGGCTGTTCATGACATAACACTATCTACATAACACTATCACTGCGACCTGTTTACCCATCAGCACACCAATTTGATTTTGACGGCAGACTCACCTGCAACCCAGATGAATCTCTCGTTTGTGATGTCCATGAGCTGTAGAAGAGTTTCCAGGAGCCTTATGAGTAGTGTAGTATGTCTATATGACCAACTCGTTCATGCGACTGTAATTCAGGTGAGACCATTCCAGTAAGATACTGTATGCATTTAACTTTAGGTAGAAGGCAACAGTTGGTACGAGAATATCTACTTCGCCTCCACGTGAACAAACTCCAAATGCAGTTGGATAGATTTGGGCCTCATTTACCCGTTGATATGCACCTTCGATGTTCTCTGTGAATGAGCAGGTGCACGGTTCTTACAAACACGCTCTATCAAGAGTAACGTCACCTGAAAGTTACGTAAAAGTGCACAGTCCGTCATGTCCTGAGGAGCCTGTGTAGCAAATGAACAGACGGTGACAAAACAACTCCCTGCTACAGGGCCACACATGTATGTGACAGCTTACGACAAATATGTGCTCGTATGAAAGTATAACTGTCGTTTGGAATGGTTAATGCTTGAGAAGAACAGAAGGTGACCTCCGATGTCCATCTTGGAAAGTTTGTCTTGCAGAAGGTTCCGGTTGCTCGGATCGGAGGTTATGTTGGATGAACCAGACTTGAAGACCTGGCAACATAGATAAGATTACTGTCACATGTGCAACAACTGTAAGCGATTATTTCTGCATCATATCATTTTTTGATTGTCGGGGTTCACTGGTAAGTGGCGAAATAATAAAATACGTATCCTGTGCTGAAACACACGCCCCAGCTACAAGTCTGCGGCGAACACGGGAGATAATACGGACATAAAACGGTGAAGTTGTAAAAATAGAAAAGTTGGTCCAGAGTTTAGCACCGCACTAACGTTTGTTCTCGACGCCAAAGTCACTGCTCTGTGTCAAATCCCTGAAGTCCACCCCCTGTGAGGGTCTACTTCTAGCTGAAAACATCAGAGCTGAGTTGCAAATCTACCAGAAAGACAGTATAGTATGATGAAATGGAATCTTGCTTTTGCTTTGTAGCTAACCAAGCCTTATGGAGATGATGATGCCATACTGGTGATTCAGTTGTTTGCGATCCCATTGGGTTTTCGAATTGGAGGAGACATATTCGTTGGACATCGTGGATCGTGGTTTAAACCGAAAAAGAAGAAGAATTTCAATAGGATTTGGGAGGCGAAACGTCGTCAAATAAAATCCAGACATATGATTGGCTGGTCCGTGATTCGACTCCTTGAAAGGTAAGATGGGTTAATGAATTATCAGTGTAGCAAGTTACCTTTAGTGATGCTCTATAAAATGAGTACATGTGGTTCATACACAGCCTCAGCATATTGATCCCTCCTATCTAGGCTTGGGCCACCCGGTTGGGGGGAATGGCAGCTAGGCACCGAAAGGATGCTACAGCTGAATGATCATTATCATTATTACTACTACTATTAAAGGCATATGGGCTTGGACCGAATGAATACTTTTTGACACCCAAACGAACAACTAGACCTTTACTTTTTTTTAAAATCTGTTTGTAACGCTTTTTTCTAGATGAATCCGTAAAGATCAGCACCTTTGTAGTTTGGCTGTTTATATGTACTCTTATCAAACGTTGAGAAACCAGGAATATTTCGGCAAACGATATTGATAGACGGACTCCTCTGGACATTAATTTACAGTAAGTTTCGAGCGCCGGTTAACTTTGTTCTGATGCGCATCAGAAAAGATACAGACACTCCCAGCTTTACATTACTGGCTATTACTGAATGGTTCTTCATGGAAAGGGCCTATGTGGGATCTGGTGTAGTGCGATGGATTGATCAGGGTAGGCTTTCGCTGCTAAGTCACATCATGCATACCCAAAGGCAGAAAGGAGTAAGCAGGAACATCTGTACTCGTGACGGAATACATCCGTATTTACATGAGAACTGTTAAAAACAGCAGACGGGGTAGTGTGAACCACTGGCCAAGTATTAAAACATTCAGATAGAGCGTACATACAAAAGAATGACAGCTGACAGCAAACTGTGGTTATAGCAGTCATTACGGTGGGAATCGTGGAGGTTGGTCAGTATATTTAGGTAAAACTATTGAGCAAATCCATTCAACTGCGCACTGACGATGTCTCCTCGACTGGGGATTAAACGTTTGCAAGCCAATTGCCAAGCTCGGTGAACAGATAAACTGTCATCCGATCAACCACCGGTATAGAGAGGAAGCGGGGCATGTCATTATTTCGTGATGACCATCAGACTTAGAGGAAAACTACCGAACCGTAAAGAAGGAGCGTGAAACTAACGGAAGGGTGGAAGGGGGTACAGAAAAATTATGGTCATCAGGTTCGTACCCCCACCTCTAGATGACGCAATTGCAAGTGTGCAAAATGACGCGTGCTGCCACAAACTGCTCTACGCTTAAGCAAAGGGACGCAAGGCAAGAAGACATTGGACACGTTGTGTACAGGGCGACTTGGGTACTTGTGACGTTGACAGACAAATAATGGTCCACAGACATACGCAAAGCCTTTGAAAATGAGTGCAAAATGCAACCATTTAACCATACACTGTCACAGCTTTCCTGGTGAATAGAATAGAAAACAAGGGAAACGGCCATAGCCAAAGTTTGAACAATTCGACCCCTTTGAGGAACGAAAGTACCGAAGACGCTGTTCTACGCAGTACAGTGATGGAAAGTAATGGTCCTTTCATGGACACTCTAGTTAAACACGGAATGAGGAACTCTAACACTCTGCAGAGATGTCTTGATTTTAGTTCAGTAGTGCACGCTCTTAGTTTATGGATGGAACCACGAAGGATTCACCGATTGCGAACAAGACCAAAAACGCGAGTTTTTCAGTTGTTTGAACCTGATAATCCTAGAAGTATTTTGAACACAAGAATACTGGATGAAGTTACTGAAGAATCACGTGAATGTTGCCTCCACAAAGACGAGCTTTATTGCATTAAGTTCTCTGTATAAAGTGCAGGCGTAGAGCGAAGAGCATTTGTACACACGCTCTGTACCTGTTATATGGACGTTTGGCCTTTTCCAACACGTCCGGAGCTTAGCAGTCCCATCACATCTCCTTTAATAATTACATCTACGCTTTTATGGTATCTGTTGAGCTGACTGAAGGGATATTTGTTTCCACAGCTTGCTGGGGGATTTATTATCATACTGAGGTACCATTGAATGTATGGACTGCTACTGTCCAATCGGATGCAGACCAGCTTGGTAATGCGTTGCAAGCCAATTGCCAAGCTGGGCGAACAGATCAACAGGCACCTGATCAGCAGCCAGCAGACTGGCTTGGCTAGAGTGTTGTCCGCCTAGTTAAACAGAATTGGGCCACCGGATGCGCGAAAAAAAACGCCAAAGATCGCATGCATCACCGAAACAGGGTACTTTCAAAGCACGCGAATCAAATCTCATCTACCTGAGCAGGTATTGCTCAACATTAGCCTACTAATTTTACTTGTAATGTCCAAAAGATGACTTCCCCTTTTTCTTTAAATATATTATAGAAACACATTAGAAAACAAAGATTAAATCACAAGCCGCTCAAATACGGTGTATAACTTACGGTAAAACACAAATTTTCAGGTCCTTAAGCTAAATTGGTGAAAAGTGACGTTCAGACTTATTCACTTAAAGGTACACTCATCCGTTCTTCCCAGGAAGTTCTTACGTTATGGAATCCATGAACTGGCTGTTTTTCCACCGCCAATTCAGTTGCATTGGCTCCGGAGAGTTCAGAGAAAATCAGAACAGGCGTTGATTTTGCGTGGTCCAAAGCCCTTTGTGAGTTGCCAAGTGTTGGTTTTTCTCGTTTGTCAAGAACGCACATTAAACTAGGGCTGTGAAGTTTTCTTAGTTTTTCCACAGTCCAAGTTGCTGGACGTTGCCGGAATGTTGGCGCGTTTGGTGCAAAAGCATCTGTAAGCAAGTGTTAAACGGAATCCTACACAAAAAATCGCCTTATCGCTCGCAATTAGGCACTGCTACGACCAACGAACACAACATGCACGTGATTGGTCGGAAGATCGGCTCGTTTGGCTGTCCAGCACTAAAGCGAGATCTGATTGGTCGAAAGCGGTCCTCGAGGCGTTCGTGTTTCAAGGTCCGCTGAGTGCCGGTTGCCAGAAGGCATCCAAGTTTCCAGAATGCCGTCTTTGCACGGCAGGCAGCGCATGCGCTTCTAACTTGTTTTAGGCTTTGAATACGCTCGGTGTACCTTTGGTGACCCTTTTGCTGAAAGAAACGCTAGCACGGGTGAATTTAGCTGAGGCGTTACGGTTATTGCAGCAAGTGCATTACCTCTTCCCTTAAATAAACACCTTCCTCTACTACAACCATGCCTCCTTGAGGTGAAAACAACCACCTTATCGCATTGTGGTATAAAGTTTCATTTGCACCCTATGGCTATAAGCGATTTCACCGAAGGTAGGTCGGAATTTTTTTAAATTTCTTTCCTATCAGAACCTGCAGACAAACATTGTTTTTGGGTTTCCTTTGGTGAAGCATTTCGAACTGGATAGTAAAAATCCAGCGGTTTTCTTCGCCAGCATAAGATCAACTTTAAAACTACGGACAAGGAAATTTATGGTGAAGGCATATGTTTGCATAACAACAAAACAGCGTTGTTTTGTAAACTCGTTATGTATCTGCCCCATGCTATCCTCTGATTTGAATGACCAGGATAGGCTTGAAAATAGTGAGTTATCCTAACAAATAAGGATTTACGCGTAGGAAGGATCAAGTTATATCCAGCTGAGAAGAGACCAGTGACGGCGGGTTGGCACAGCAGCGGGTTAGTTTACTATCGCAGAATTTATTCATAGATGTTGGTCACCTACCTAATAAGAGTCGAAGACAAAAGACATTCCAAATACAGTGGTCCTCCAAAAGGAATAACTTATCTGGAAGTGGAAGGAGGATAAGGGATAACCATGGAAACAATTCGACACTCCACAGCTGTCTCTTCGAAGGAGCACCCTCTCAATGAGATTCTTTCAAGAGAGAAGTTCAACTGATACTCGGTTTAATCACCGTTTGCCATCAAGTTTATTTGCGGCAGAGTTGAGAGACCCATTCTAAAACGCCAATTCTGGCGAGTCAGGACGAAAGGCCGTGTGAGTATGTTACATTTAGAAAAGCTGCCCACCTAAGCAGTAGAACGATCGAGAATAATAAAATATGGAAAGGAACCAGATAAACGACTAAGTACTGAAACGTTTCACATAAGTGTTTCGCGAGGTCCTCAAATACAGTGAGCGAACCTGTACTACCTACCTGTACCACCTACCTACTCTACAAAGTCACCTCTGGAAAGTGACGTGCCTTCCAACTAGAGTGTCATAGTAACGCTAAACTGAGTCCCGGCACTGCCACTTTTTTAAAATTACACAGTAGGGTTAAATCAGTCACTTAAAAACATTCTGACATAAGGCGTCCTCCCGTCTGCTTATGAGAGCACCTATTAAAAACAGTGTTTGTTTCCTTGGGAGACTGAACTGTTCTCCAGTGAAAAGACCTGATCTAGTCTTGTGGTGTGTCGTGTCAAAATAACGCACTAGTCCAGTGAGAGAAACACACCTGCGACGATCATAAGCAGCTGAGAAAGAAGTCGGTCACATGAGATTAGCTGTTGAGATGAGAGGGCACTCTACGGAGTATATAGATCGCATACCATAACCACGAAAACCAACAACCAGCAACCAGCCCAAAGATTGAATCCATAAACGCGGTACGTATGCACCTCAGAATATACGTCAAATAATGTCGAATCTCAACAAGTACGCCCTTTTTCACCAAAAAACGCTTCTCATTCCGCATTTTACGGGTCAGATTGTTGCCAAAATCAGGGAACTTTTGAAAAGAGGTGTCATGGTGCATACTACTGGTGAAGCATGCGAGTAGTCTAGGGTCCGGTTTTCTGGGTCCGCATCTAACGGAAGGTGACGTTAACTACCGAAATTACGGGCCCACTTTGCAGTGTTTGTTTATTATTGTCTAATGTTAGATGAAATTCCAGGAAATTTCAAGAAGACGGTTGAGATTGTTCACTTAACAAACTCTCTGTACAGAATACATGTTTAATTTCGTATCTAATGGCTTGTAATAGCTTAGTTCGTGTTTGCCAATGAACAACCCTGCAGCTAAAGGAGTTCCTGCTTTTGACTGTTGTTTGTTTGGAAAGAAAACGCCAGCTGACGACTGTTCCCAACATGGACATAGAATAGAGATTTTTTGTAGCGGCAAGGTAAGGCTTCAGGTTCTTTCCATACCCTGGAAAGTCATCCTACACACACGTGAAGTAAGAAGTGACCTCTCAGCTTGAGCAATGCATGGAATAGCTTGTTAGTTAGGGTGGTGTATTGTGATTCAACCGTAACTGACTTAAGTCAACTGAAAAAATTTGGTCTCCATTGACTTACAGCCTTATTCGCGACTCACCATTCGGCTGACTGACGGTCACTTTCTGAATTATCGAAGGGAACTTAATGCAGACAATGAAGAGGTAAGTGGTATTTGCCCAGGCTACCTTCAGAAAAACCACTTTGGAAAAGTCAGTTCATGTTAGTCTCTTGAAGCTTCTTTTTTGCTAATATAGTGATCCCAAAGGAGACTACCTCGCAGAAAAAACGCTACTCGTTTCGATCTAGTGGCCTTTCCGGTGAAGGTGAACCCCAATTAATACAAATTCTCGTCAGTTTGTAGGATTACTGATGAATTCAGTGCTCTCTAACTCGTTCCAGCACATGACAGCCTCACGGACAGGGGACTGATTCTCGTATCCAAAAATCATCCTAGAACGTAACAAGAAATGGTTTGCCGGAGGTATTACCCCATCCATTCAATGCGTTTCGGAAATAACCCAAGATAGTCACATCTCTTGATTGCATTTGGGTAGGATACAATCCCCTTCCGTCTACAAATGCCCAACTGAAAGTGTAGAAAACCTTCAAATCAGAGAGAACCGTGTTTCTAATGTGATCAACGCAATCAATAAGTACTTAATTATCTGGAGTACGAAATCAGTGAGGTAAGTCCTCCAAAACCTGTTAGCTGCCCATGATAGCTTGAGTCAGGACTGCACAGGAGAAAAGGGGTCCCGTCTATCACTTATCAAGTTCGGTCTTTTGATTCACATTAAAACTCCTGGAAAAGCAAGCACACCTAATTCTCTTATCTGGGAAATCCGATCAGATCAAGCATTGCTTCCGAAGATAGCAAGTTGTCCGAACAAACTAAACCGTTTATGAAAGCACATGAGAAGCTTAAACCAACTGTGTGCACATTTTTATCAAACCCATCCAAATCCTCAGTGAAATCTGTCCATAGACCCAGCCAGATAAACGTGGAACGCTGTTTCTGTGCGGAATGCTTGAATTGTTGGACAAAACAAAGTTGGACTAAAATCCTGGATTTGTTTTTATCCACCAAATACAAACCTATTCAAACCGGCAAAAGCGGATAAATTATACTATACAACTTCTCTTGAACAATTTACTTTCTCGCTCGGATACAACAACATAGTCAGCGATTGAACGTTAAAGAAATACGGGCAGATGTCCATACACTTGTAGATATAATTGTACACGTGATTGGACTACCGTGCAATTTCAGAACGTGATGTTACAGAGAGGAAACGGTGCACTGTAGATCGAAAAAATTGTGTTTTCCGTTCTTGGTTCCATGACGCGTCAGTTGTTCCAGAGGAGCCTATTCTTGTATTTGCTAAACTCGTACTATGTGACTTCACTTGGATGTTTTTGATCTTGCAAGTTGTCCCTACCGTCGTTTTGTTCTTTCAAAGAGGCTTGAGGTAGTCCCATGGCTGTTATTCTCCAGGCATACTTATTGACCCCAGTCAAAAATACTTTGCACAGTCTACACAGTTCATCGTTTTTCTTGAGGTAGCGCACTACTCCTAAGGTCGCTGAAAAAGATTCGACAACCAAACACCGGTTCTACCTCTCTTGGGGCTCATCAGGTAAGCGCGATCATCAACCCTGCTTGAGAACATCATAAACGAGAGATTCAGCTGGGTTCCAGGTGAGTCTCTCGAAAAAAAACCAAATTAGTTTGCAAATGAGTGTATATTCGCTAATTTCGCAAAATTTGGTTTCAAGTAGAACATAAGGTTGACGGAAACCCGGGGACTGCGCCTACCTGCTGAGCCCCAAAAAGGGCGAAACTGGTCGTTGACTGACGACAGATTTTCAGCAGCCTTATGAGTAGTACATTACAAAGATATACATGTATCGCGATATTTCAAATATCGTAGCGACTGAAGCATGAGGCGGCCTGGTGCAGCACATTCAGTTGCCTCAAACATCACAACCGAGAGATTCAGCTGGGTTCCAGGTGAGTCTCTTGAAAAAAACAAATTAGTTTGCAAATGAGTGTATATTCGCTAACCCTGTTTTCCACACGAGCCCACATTGAAAGCAACTTGTGAAACACACTTATTTGGAAACTAATTTGGCCTTTGCAGAACTGAAATTCAGCTAAATCTTCCGTCTATGTTGAGCATCGAGAGGATCGCAGTCGATCGTGGACTGCCAGACAGTTTTCAAAAACCTTTTGAATGGTTCCTTCTGCCAAGAAAATATGTTGCGCTCTCTCAAATACCATGCAACCTGAAACATAAGCCATCATTTCTACAACACGTTCAGTTGGCAATTATCACAGGATAAAGATTCAGCTGGGATTTAGTTGAGTTTACCGTTAGCAACAGCTTCACTGGCAAGTGAGTACAGTATGTCCTTTGTTGTCCCTTTTCCCAGGAAGTGATTGAGGAGGATATTCAATATGCTTTTCAAACCAGGGTGACTTCGAAAACTCTCATCGTGGATACCCGGCTGATTACTGTTCCGACTTCATTCGTCCAAACCGACACCACTGGGTTACCTGAAAACTGTTTTCTTCATCACTTTCCCACCTGATAACCCGAAGCGGTGAAGTTTGGGACACGTTTGTATGCCAAAGTACTAGACAGCCTAGGTGAACTGTGTACGCGTGTGAGCGCACTCCAGTCAGAGAGGTAGACTTTTTGGATCTGACCTCACAAAGATAGATGACGATGTGAGGAAAGCGGCAAAATGAACTGGCCAACCAATGCGCAGTTTTCCAGCTGCGTAGGTGCACGTAGGACAAAAACTGGTGTACAACAGCCTGTGTGGGTCCGAATAGGCAAGAGCAAGCAGAAGCAGTCAGTGCTATTTGTGCTGATTCGGAAGCTTCTATAACCAGTTACCCGGTTAAAATGTGCTACGCTGCGCTGCAATATGAACCTTACAAAACAAACAATGCGAAGAAACGGAGGCGCGAATTCAAAACTGAACTTCGTGAAGGCTTCCCTGAGCTTCGGTCCTCAACATTGAGCAGAGAACATTATCCGAAGCGACATGCACTTGGGAACAGTTTGGGATTTTTCAAGTCGAACAGACCAAGAAGATTCGAATTTGTAAGAACAAATGATTTAAACGCAATTTTTTCTCACTTGCATGGGAGAAAGGAGGCACATAGCCCAACTCAAAAATAATATTCAGCTGTTTTATGAATAGTGCGGAATCACTTTCAAAAGCAGCCTTGGTGCACAGGCATAAAGTATTCTCTAAAGAGCGATAAAATGAGCGGTGCCAATTTAGCGTTGCTTGCTAAGCTACTGCAGTACGTAGTTAAGAAGGGTGTGAAGTAGATTTGTGTTTCGCCAAAAATCGAGCCAGAGTGATTATGTCAGCAGTTGGAATCTGGAACTCGGAAATCCACACCCATCCTTTCTTTATTGGATTAGTGTTTAGGGACTTTCGGATTTAAGAAGGTTGTTGAATAATTGGTCACCATACCTTCTGTCCTGAAATCTAATGGGACTTATCCATCCCTTGGTTTGCATTGCTGTTTTGCTATTTTTCAGGCTTAATTCAATGCTCAGAAAATTCCAACATGTTGGGATGAGCAGGGTAACCCTATCTATTTGAATTCCAATTTTATTGCGTTTCGTTTACCAAAAAACGGTAAAAATTGATTCCGTTTTACTTTCTAAAATTCCAGCCTACATTTTCACAGCTTGCAAAAGTTGAGCCAACTTCTGTGCCGCAAAAAACCTTCAAATTTCGCTCGAGCGTGAACTCACTCGCTGAATACCGTCGTCAGCGTGACCAGAACTGGCCCGAACGTGGTGAGTATTACAGAGCAACACAACGTCTGCTTGAAGAGGTCCATAAACTCATTGAAACGGAGCTGGTAAGCTTTATTTGCCCACATGTTGCTATTCAATGCTCGCTCACTATCAAATGAGCAGCATAACTCGCACTGATTTCTGTGGTGTGTATTTGAGTAAATTTATATCTTCTAGTGCCCGGCATAAAGAACAGTCTGAATGCTACCAAATCAAGGCATAAGATGTATAAATGTTTTTTAATTTATCATACCTGTTGTAACCAATTTTTCATTTTATTTTACAGCAACTGTGTCTCTCGAAAGCAAGGTACGAACCACTGTTTTTATCCCACTGGTAAGGAACACGAAGTTCGAGCACGCTCAAACGACTGCCTGTAACAATATACGAAATCCGGATCACTTGTTCATTCAAATTCGACACACCAGGTTGGGAATTACGAGGAGAGCGTTTATCAGAGAGGATTATAGGACTGGCATTTTCTGATAACACCTCTCCAGAAATGATTCAATGTTTCCTTCAAAAACAGCACTGTTAGTAAGCTTGAGTGAAACTCACCAATGGCGCACTCCCGAATTCGGTATGGTTATGGTTGAGCAGGTATATTAAACACAAATTTGATCCACTCAAAGTACGGATTTTGTCTACTTGACAAGCCCAAAGCTTTCGTAAACGTAACAAGTTTACGTGCAGGTTATTCCCGCTAGTCATTCTTTGTGCCTCGATCGACACGCCTACTTTTAGGACGTATTTGCAGACGCCACGCGTTACGAGTCTTGAATATTGTTGAAGTGGCAGCTTTGGCTCAGGAAGGAGCTGGCCAGCCTGATTTAGTAGCCATAATTTCATGAGGAATGAAGGCGAACGGATACACATGAATTTGACTCAAATGCATGACCAGTTCAAAAGGCCAACAGCCTCTGCACGAATGGCAATGACACGTATTCTGAATGACCGGACAGATGAGTCGTTGTCGGTAATGGTGATGAATTAGGTCTAGAACCGACGAGGAAATGATTGTGTGCTCTCAATAAGCACTGAAATGTAGCATTAGCACAAATCGATCTCCACTCCGGAGGATTATACTCTGGGAGGTGTACCAGGATCCCACTTTACGGTCGTCTTCACAAACCCGAGGGTGATCACGAAATGCTATACATTTATTTTCGATAAATGTAGGTGGCGTACTCAAAACCAAAGACTACGCGAAAACACTGGATGAAATCATGAGTTCTTTGCTGAAGATAATTGTCTAGACAGGAACTTGCAAAATATATTTCTTCGAAAATTCGTGACTACTTCCTATAGAGGGCGAAGGGCGCGATATGACAAGACTAACCGCCAACTGCACACAGTTTGCTGTTTTCTCATCCAGGTTGGTTTGTAACCGGTTGGATTGAAATCTAGCTACACGGTAATGTTTGGGTGATGGGATTAGAGAATTTTCTTTCTTCACGTCTGTATCATTATGCTGATTTCATTCTGCTAGCATGTTCTGGCTTAGATTTGAGTGTTTTGGATACAGTGCTATGTTGAACTGAGTTAAAGTTGAGCCGTTTATTCAATTCAGTACACAAAACAATAACTACTTTTCCAAAAAACTGATATGTACAAAAATGTTGCTTGGAAGGTATGCAAGAAGGCAGGGATCCTGAATGATTCTTTGCAGTGAAAGCACTTTGTTTATTTCGTCACGTTTCAACAGAGACACAAAATGCTGTAAAGAATAAAGATTTCATCCTGTAATCGAAGCCCATCTAGGCTGGAAAGTCGAGAAAGACTCGTCAACAGTGCGCATCTCACGAGACGGCAGGGTGTTTTGAACCCGCTGACGGAGGATACAGACTACCAGCCGGGTGGTGGCAGATTCAAAACTCCGGAGTTTCGTTGGATGTGCAGTGATGATGATTACAACTGAAGATGAAGCAGATGTGCAATGCTTCTTGGCACTTCAGCACAGTTTGGTTACCCGTCTAGGACGGAACTCCCAGATATTCTCATACAGCCAACATAGTGTAACCTATATTCTGAGCGACCAAGAGTACTTCAGCAGGCATTGAAAATTTGTGGCATCTGGTATGCGGTTTCTGAGATTTGTTTAACTTCAAGCAGCCGTCCTAGTTGAGTGCATCAGAGAGTCTCCCTCCCTGACTGACCATTTGAAAGGCCACTGGTGAAGTACTTTACACAAGGTGTCATCCGGACTGGAGACCAACTCGGACAGTGCCGGTAACCAACCGTATGATCATTCAGCCAAATGAAACGTAACTGTTTGAATCTTGAATTTTTTAATTGAATCCAAAATGTGTGAGAAAAGCGTGCACAATTCGACCAATTCACTGAGGAATGTACCAGCGAGATTTTGGACAAAATATAGAAACTTCAAGGCAATTCCTATGAAAGTAAAAACGAATTATTTGCTGGAGAAAAGCTCTCTGCAACTCAAGATAGGCTTCGTAACCGAAAAAAAAGCAGTCACGTGATTACAGGCGTCCCGTCCGGATTTAGTCTGGCGGTCATTGAAATGGCTCCCAGCATTGGACAATACGCGCCTTGACAAATGGATTGATCTGTGGACGAAATGGTTGAAAATCAGTAGAGGGTGTGGTCGATTTTTGCAAAGCACACAACAATATGGGTCATAAGAATGTCACATTTGGCACTGTGAAAGTCATCCTAAATGAAAGTTATCAGTTGATCGTTTGTATTTCCACCAACGGGAACCTGGAGATATCCCCTATAAGAACGGAAGTTTGAATCCAATACACAGCACAGTAGAATGAAGTCCGACATCTCGGTTGCAGAAGGCAACGTTTTTTAAGAATTTTTGCAATCGGCTGAATACGTATCAAGTGCAGTTTTACTTGGTTCCGCAAAGTACTTTCTTCTGGTTGCCATTCACCTGAGATCAGTCGGTGATCAGGTGCGATCAGCGTGTGTGGTTCTATGTTGGTTTTGTATGTGTGTACATTCGCTGAGTTGTGCCTCCGTCTATTATGCTGGCTGTGATGTGTCTTTACTGAGATTCCTGCTTGACACCTGACCGCCACGCCAACTGGTGTGCAATAGGTCCAAGCCATAACTACGGATGCTGCAGTTCGGTCCATGAAAGTGTTACACACTACAACCGAATTATAGAATCTCATTCCACAGCGCTGTGCGTTTCCATACTATACATCAGATGGCTTCCAATTCGTCCAATGTTTGTTCATAGTCACACCACTCGTTTGAACAGCCGCATTCCTGTTCTGGTGTAATTATTCCGGTGAGTTCACACCAAAGGGAAGCACTGGACTCGAGTTTCGCTCTTATTAGAGCTCATCAGCAGTGCATATCCAATGGCCGTGCCGGTATTTGAACCCCGGACATCTGACATGCGAGGCGAGCGTGTAACCACTACTCCACCAACGCAGGTCGGACGTATTTGAATTTACATGTCTGAAAAGGCGAACGTGTTCACACTTGAGCGATGTGATTGGTGTGCCCGACTCATCGAACGATGACCCAGAAACTGTCCTGGCTGTGACGATCGATTGACCCACCAGTCTAGACTTCCCAATGTTATCCGAGCTGCGTTTGGCCCGGGACTGCCAGTCTTCTTAAAAGTTTTATAGTGGATGGCTTGCTGGCTCCGTATAGAGATATGCCAACCCGTTTTGAATGAACTAGTGACCATCTTCGTATAGCTGATAAACAAGAGGGTAATTACAGTCACCTTTGTGCTGACACACTTTGACCGTTCCCACTTAAACCCAAAGCAATATGTTTGGTAGGATGAAACCATCAGCCAGTCCAACAGGATATGTCAAAACGATCATCGGTGTGACAACTTTTCAAGACACTGTTGTCATTCTTAGTCTTTTGTAGAGCTTGAGAACTGGTCTGTTTAGTCTAGAGTCCGACACTTCTACTCCATTTCATGTCCAGATGTGTTTGCTTGCCACCTCAGCAACACAGACCTGGCGGAATAGACAAAGCGTCTGGGCACTGTGTGAATTTGAGTACTCAGTTGAGAGCCTGAGACCCGACACTATTTTGCCCGATATCCAATGAGCGAATCCGGTTAAAAGTTGTCTAAAAGTTTTTATCATATTTGTAAGTAGTGCCGAGTCAAGCGTAAGAACAAAGTAACGAACAGTAACAGAACTCCGCAAACACTTATGCACAGTCCCTTTGAAAAAAATCGGTCTTATTACTGGAACATTAATGAAGTCAGTGACAGATACAATCGTCCATTGCTGAAACCTTAGCATTTTTCCGGGTTTCCACTCACAATATACAAAACGATACCGGTCAACCAGTCTCCCAAATGTCACTGATTCAACGAGACTATTCGGATCATTGATCAAAACAACAACCATGGTGATTATGAATACACCTGTTCCCAACCGGCTGCCATCTTGTGTAACCAACCCGAGGAAAAGATTGCTCTGATGTGTAGGCTATGCCTAATTGTCCAAGCTTTGCTCGAAACCCATTGAGATCCAATTGGCTGTTGATCTGCTCGCCGAGCGTGTCAACTTTCTTGCAGACGTTTTGTCATAAATTGTGGGGACATCATCAGCATGCGGTTGGGTAGGTTGTGTCCATATAGCTTACAAAAGAGCGATTCCTATCTGTTGATTTGACTTCCTGAGTGAGGAACAGCAATATCATTATTTCATTGGTCCATTTACGATTTGTGCTGTTCCGTGGTTCGGACATCTTGTATTTGACTGGACCACAGAGCAGCACAAGTGAGTGCTGATTTTCAGGGGTTGACCCCATCAGTATTATGGAAAATTGTTGAAACCAATTCTCACAGAGAGTAAGAAAACTTACAGAATAGGTACATTACAACAAAACTCGATCCGTATTTGTTCTCTGCTCTACACGAGTAGTTCCCATAGTCTCCCACACGAACGTTACGCACAAGAAGCGTGGAAAACACGTCTGTAATCTGTGGATTCGGAAGTGGAGATTTCAAGCTTTTAAATGCAATGCAAAGGAGGATCGGATAATCAGATGCAAACTGCTTAATGGTTGTTCGCATTTAGCCTAAAGTCTTTTAGAGTTTCTGGACTCGTATGTTTATGTTTGACACTTACGTTTGTCCCTGCAGCTCCGTAGCTCTGGGCTTTCTCCAGTTCGTATCGATTGTTGTCATACAACGGAACGTTATTAGTTATTGGGTCGTAGACTCCCCTGTACCAGAGTAGATCGGGATCAGGGTAACCATTCACGATGCACTCCAACGTGATATCATAGTTTCCATCTGGTGCCTGTAGCGGAAAGGGGAAAATGGTTTTTCGGAGCATTTATTTCACTTGCAGAACTAAATTTAATTCTAATTCTAGAAATTTGCTGGAATGTCCGAATAGGTAATCCTTTGGTCATGTGAAATACGTATCCCTCCTGACCGAAAAAAAGTGAGCTTTCTGGCAGTACGGTTTCTGGTGTCCATTGTTCAGCCCCGAGTAATCAATACACTTTCCTTGAAGTGATGCTCGTGGAATAACCAGCTGGTGGCTAGGAAAACTCGTTGTTCACTGTCCAAACTGGCTACAGAGATCTCGTAGTGTGTAAAGTTATGTCGTTGCGCGCGTAATAATGTTGTGTCATTCGTATGCTGCCAGATTCAATGTTCAGATGTAAATAAAGTTCGAGACTTGCGTGTGTTGCAAACTGTGTCACATTTCATCGCCTTGGCCATAGTGACAGTCAAATTGCTAGAGCTGTTGTACCGTTCACCGCAAAACACGAGTCTGAAACTGTTGATCACAACACAGAATCCTATGATGGTCTTCCCTTTTTGCTTCGGCTGATCTCGGTTTGTAAGCAACCGTCAAACATTTTCCAGCTACCCAAGATTCATGAGAATGATATCTCTCGCATAGTCACTTGGGTAACGCATATAGCTACCATTGTTAGCCCCCCCCAATCAGCACAATGAGAGCTCGGACTGAGAGGTATGGCCAATACGGGACCGCACCACTACACAAGTCAAAGAATGCAGCGACCGTGAATAGAGACGCTGACCCAAGAACATCTCTGTTTGATAAGTCCGCATGAAGACTTCGCTTCATTCAGCACAAAGGAAATAGATAAATCATTGCTTGTTGACCCCTTTGGAAACGGGGTCAAAACGCACATTAAAGACGAGGTCAATTCGGCATTTGGCCAGATAGGGCTTGAAATTGAATTTTGATGAGTAAGACGTACCCCTTTTTGGAGAAGAAGTTGAACTACTTTTGAACAAGAAAAATATTGTCAAATACTTTATTTAGTTCTTGGGATATTCTGTCTTTAGTGGTGAGAGCGCCGTTCAACTAAGCCGTCATCATCAGCAGCAGCATGACATCAGTGTTCAACACCAATGCTTCACTGCCGTACCATGACTTATTGGAAAACCTCATTGTAAAGAAAAGAGTGAAGGTGGACGGGGGAGGGACTTAGTGCTAGCTTAACACAATCATTCCGAGGTGCTTACACCTCCAGACATTCACTCAAGTAATCTGGACAGAAACTGACAACAAGAACGCCACTGACATCGGTTGGCAGCCATATCTTGTAGTGTCTCCAACCAGGCACAGTGAGGATCACGCGGTCCCCACCCAGGAAGACGAGTAGCACCGACAGCACCCAAGCGTTTCGTGATCTCCTTCATACTCCTCTGCCAGGTCAAGGGTTAGCCACCTCTCTGTTTACGCCATTCTGAGTTGGGCATGGAAAACAGCATTCTCTTCGGCAAACGATGGTACGTAACACATGTCCCAACCAACGCAGCTTCTGGTGCTCGACACATCTTCAAGCCATATTAAATTCAATATCTGTTTATGCAGATGAATAAAAAAGAACAACATTGAACATCTACAAATGCTGGGGAAAGCATCGGGAGCTCGTGATTTTTACATTTTACCAAAAACATATCCAGCCTTACTCGATTTAAATGAGAATGATGTCACTCGACTGCTTGTAAGGGACGGAAGAAAACCAGGAGAAAAAGACTAACCTGACCGTAGGCACCCTTGAACCTAGCCTCTCTCACATGCGGCGCGTAATTCACCTCAACCATCACGTCGTACTGAGCCGACTCAGCCACGTTGTTCACGGCATAACAGCGATAAACACCCCGATCGTATCGGTCGACCCTTGGTAGGTACAGTGTTGTATTCTGCATGGACAAGGTGGTAGTGAATTTGGACAACATTATACCTCTTGAACAATCACCTTATTGTGGAGCTAGAACAAAAGCCACGCCAAATAAGGAGAACAAGGGTGTGCACATCCAACATGTGTCCTTTTTCTAATTCCTCTATGATACGATGAAAAATGGTCACTTTTCAACTCATATGGTCTGATCACACCGTGATTCTCACTTGCTACTAGCAGGTGTTCAATCCTAGTCAGGCAACAACCACTCATGATCACATTATTTAGAATCTCCCATTGAAGTAGGTGGCGGGTATTGTTGGATTTATCGATTTTACTGAACCACTGTTGAGTTTTTTGGATGACTGATGATAAGCTTTGTATCCCAGCACATTTTACAGGTGCATTCACCGTATTTCGGTATCATCTTGTTCCACGAGGAAACAGAGTAATGAGTGGTAAAATGGTGTTTATTTGGTCAAACACCATTTAAAGGGTGCAGCTTTCAGGGGCAGTCTCTCAAGTTTGCGGAACGTAACCGTTTCCATTCATTGCTGTAAAAACATATCGATCCGATGAAAAGCATTGCGAATATCCTTCCTGGACATCTCTCAGTCATCGTTGGACATTCTGGTTAATTGGTAAATGTGAGCTAGCCACCCTATTGGTCAGCCGTTCGTGGTCGAACCTAAAGTGTTCAAACTACAAGCCAGGAGATTGTGTGCGTGAAACTCCAAAACATTTCGTCAGATGTACGGCGCTCACGGTCCCCAACAAGGATGGAACAACTGTACAGTGCCTTTAGGCTCCAATTATATGGGGAAATCTCAATTTAAAAACACCAGATCTCCTCACAATACTACTAACAAACTGAAGGGCTCAATTAGTTGCAATCTAAAGTTTGGGTGGTCTAAAGCAGTATGGAAATAAACTATATGATCAAGTTAGATCTTCCCGTTATTTAAGCTGTTTCCCACACCCGGTGGACGGAAAGCGAGGATTCTGGTGCACACAGGTCTATCTGAGGATTTTATTGGGAGTAATGAAAGAATAATAATTAAACATAAATGAAACGACTCGGTCCAGTCTTTAGTCAACACATTTGGGTATCCCTTTGTTTTCACAGTAATATTCTAAACTGAGATATTATATTTCAAATAATAGAGCATAGACGAGTATCTATCCTTACGGTACAACCAACCAATACAATTAAGCGAGACGCATAACTCACGTATATCCTCTGTGGAAAGCCAGGGAGCGAGAGTGGTCTTCCGTTGGCTCTGGTCCAACTGACTTTCGGCGCGGGGCTACCCTGAGCTATACAATCCAGGCGGAGTGGTTCTCCTTCATTCACAATCTGGGAAGTCAGTCCAGGCAGAATCTCTGGCGCCCGTTTGACGACAATGCGTCCAAAGGCCTGAGGCCACTCTTCTCTAGGGGTGGTACCTACAGACAAAAACCAGATGGGATCTCATTCAATTTAAATAGAAAGCAGCACACAGAATAGTATTTCGCGAAATTGCCGCAAAATTACTCAGTGCCTACTCAATATTTCCGATTCGTGAAAATAAGTTGATGCTTGGTTTCTGGGACCGGACAAGTACATGCATTTCAGACAGATAAAAAGCTAATTCCAGACTATGCCATACAGTATGGAACAGTTTTCACACCGCTACACGCAATGGGAAACCTAGTAAACTGTCCAATGGTACTTCATTACAGGGCTAGTCTATCAGCGGTTTGGCAAAACAGCGGTTTTGTCGGACTACTTGTGAGTAGTTGAAACTGCGTAGTTTGCATAATGGCCCTTATTTGAACAGCCTCATAATCTGCCGCGGGTCACTAACACAAACGTAGACAACGAATTAGGGTTCCTGTATGACAGAAGCTCATTAGGAATGATAAAGCATTTTCTCTTGCTTGTTTGCAGCTACCGTGGCGCTGACGGTGAATTCTGACACAACAAGAACTGTCAAGGCGTCAGGCTCACCGCAAACGTTACCCGGACGCGAACGTGTTTGTCAATCCATGAGTGGAAACTCGGTTATTTCCAACTTGCGCCTGTGTAAACCTACTCAGCTTGTATGCTAAGAGCTGGGAACTCAATTTTCAGGAGGGTAGTGAATATGCTCAACTGACAGGTCATGTTGGGAGCGCAATGAATGTCCAGTTAATCCTTTGGAAAAGGTTTGGAACCGATTGAGAAGTCATCGTTTAAGACTGTCTGCAAAATAAGGTGTAACGGCTGCACTAACCTCTACATAGGACAGAAAACCAGGGAGCTTTACACCAAAGACCTGGTTTATCACTTCAGTTTCACAATAAAACATCGGGAAGCTTGTCTAGTCATCCCTGGATGGCCATATCCCTCGTAATCTATATCAGCCTGAGAGTGAGAGCAATTTCACGATCCTCTCGAGGACGGATGGCATTCTAACGGAAGAACATGGCGGCGCGATTCCGCATTCTCTTGACCTTGTTTTATCTCCATGCATTCCCAAACTTGGTGAACATTGGCAATTTGTGAGAGATCATGTCTGACTAATTTCTCCCACTAGAATGTTGACTTTTAAAGGTTCGAATGTTCCACTTTTTTGACAAGGTGAGGTGATGAGGCAACTTCATGGCCAGATGTGATCTGACTAAACAGGGAATCAACATGGAACCAACAGAACTAGAAAATACGAAATTTCTGATCTCGACCACTTATTGCTTGTAATATTCTTGCCCATGAGCAGTGGCTAAATTGAGGTTCTGTCTTCAAGAACAGAGAGAGTTTTTACTTCGTTGTGGATAATGATATAAGTTGCCGTTATTCACTCATCCGACTTGAGCAAGGCGCCGAGAACAAGAAAGAGGTGGGATCACGGGATCACGGTTCACCCGACTGTTGGTGAGTGATCAGAATGTTCTGTTCAAATAGTCATCGATCCCTTCGGTGGACTTGATAATTATTGAACCTTGCGACTAAAATTTCACTGGACGTTTTCAGTAAATGCCTGGTCAATGAGTGGTTTGACCGGTTTATGAGTATGGTTCTCGGTGTGCTTCTTGATAGGGCGTAAAACGTTTTGCACCAAAATGTTTCGCTTTTCCGCGTATATGTTCAAACCAAAAACCAACCTAATATGCATTCATATTTTTGCAGCTCACCATTCATTGTCCACTAGAGCAGTCATACCTCTGGCGGAAAAGCCTGGTGGAATAATTTCCCAGCATCACTGAGACTCCGGGATGCCTAAATGGGACTCAAAAGTTTGGACTGATACTAAGCGCCCTTCTTGATGTGTCTAGCTTTTGAAGGATCCAGACAATTCGTCAGTAGATTGTCACCATGTCTCATGTAAACGGTTCTGGATTCGCCCACCTGACGAGTCTCGATAGGGATAAAACCGCAACGCACCAGAGCTACCTACATTCCGCAACATCGCCAAAACCACCTGTGTGTCCGAGATTTTCGAGACCTGACTGCACATTTGCTATAAACACCTAGGAAGATCCCAAGTGACACATTAGTTTATCCGCACGGAGCTGAAGTGTTGCGGAATAGGAGTGAAATTTCCTACTACTTATGGAATATGAGTACATCATGCATTATTTAGAGAAATGCAATCCACTTGAATTCAGTTAAACAATTTGTTTTTGCTTTAATGCATTCCGAAGATCGAAAACATAAGGACCTACTTTCCTCATCCAATTTCGAGATAACTTCTTGGGTTTTCAGTTACGTGAGTTTAATGGAAATCACAGTGTATCTAGTAGCCATAGCGCCTGAGTTAAATTTGCCTCTTAGTTCATTTAAGGAGATAAGCACTGTTGGTTCATTAGCACTGCCGTGTTGACAGCTTTACTAGAGGAGTTATTTTCGTTGCTGTTTGGTTGCACGCAACGATTCGCCGGATGATATGAGTCCTTTGTTCACAGTCGGTCAAGCACTGATGCTTGACTTTTTTTGCTTAAATCCCACGAGACACATTAGGACCATGGGGTAAGGAATTCTGATCGTCAAAATCTCTTTGAACAAATTTAGTTATCTTTTTACAGTGCAACAAGGGCAGTGATTCTCGTCAATTTCTGTTGGACGACATCCTGGTTGGGCGTTGATAGTAACAAACAATTCTTTGACAATTCCGTCGTTCAGTGGAATCCCTGGAAATCCAGGTGCAGTGGAAACTGCAGGAGACGCTGATTTAAATCTAAGGGTAACCTTCACTATCTTTTAGGTATTTCACACTCCGTTTTGAGCAGATAAATTCCTCATTTAATGATGATCCTACGGCATCGGTTGCCAGTGAAGAGAGGTGTCATTGACCGTATACAGATAACCTTCCAGTAGAGTACAGCGAACGTAAGTTTCTGTGGGACAAGATGTTGGTTCACGACGAAAAGTTTTGAAGATTGCGCAGAGAGTTCACTGAGTGGAAGGACCCGATAATTCGACACTCAAGAATAGTTCTTCCAAGTGAGCCGGTAAATTTACCTCAATATCTTGTTGCAAATTACCACTGAGTGTAAGGCGTTGCGAGTTTTTTCAAAAAGACAGTCTTCTTCAGCGTAGGAATCTAGTTGCTGATATCACAATTAGGCACTAATGTGTGTTATGTGAATTTCAGTCAGTGATAATGGAATGATGCGGATGAATTACCAATAGACTGTTTACACTAAGCCAAAATTAATAGCCAGAAAAGAAATCTGACGTCATGGAAACCACGAATTTAAAGTGTTCTGAGCTTCATGTCATGCTGCATGTTAGGCAGTGGAACTAACACTGAA
This sequence comes from Opisthorchis viverrini, assembly GCF_000715545.1. Classification (NCBI taxonomy): domain Eukaryota; kingdom Metazoa; phylum Platyhelminthes; class Trematoda; order Opisthorchiida; family Opisthorchiidae; genus Opisthorchis; species Opisthorchis viverrini. The sequence continues at coordinate 147,112 of NW_008751901.1, read as the reverse complement.
GGTGATTCATCTCCAAGTGATGAAGCAAAAATTCTTTATCTCATTAGGACCGCGCAACTCGAGCGCAGCGTGTAATAGGAGAAATTACCTTACCAAACGACGTCTTTGGGTCTACATACTGCAGCGCTTACGTATCGTGTTTGATGGTTGGCTGCGTCATATTACTATGATAATTGATATAAAAGAGAATACCGGGGGCTGATATTGTTCATCTGGTGGACGAATCGCTTGCTGAGTATGATAAGTGGTCACGCTCAGAAAACAATTCGACCACTGACATTGCAGTGCTTTCAGAGAAATCGTGCTCCGAGTCATACAACAATTAAAAAAAACACATCGGTGAGTTTATTGCAGCAAGAACAAACTAAAGACACCGCTACATAAGAATCCATAAAATATCGAAACAATGACTTGTGGCCTTGTGCGTGTTACTCCCAATACGATACACCGACCGCTATCCGATCAACCAGAGTAAAGCAAATTGTTCCGACAGACACGAACAATTCACCACAGTTTAATGGGCCAACCCAAATAATCGATGATGTAAGTGAGTCAGCTAACGCATCTTCACTTTTCGTGTTGTGATTGCCCAGTAAGTAATTTCCTTTCCCTTCTACAGTGTGTGTTACGAGCGCTTCTGTTCACTTGGTATCGATTCTATAAACGTTCGGATTTCACAAGTAACACAAATTGATCCGAGCTGCGATCTTTCACAGCTGCTCTACTTGCATTTGCTGTGAAACAGAACACTCATTTCTCATGTGCCCTACATGGGTAGACGTAGAAGTGCATTCATTCATTCACGCAGTCTGTTGCAAGCGGGAAGAATAAACGGAATAGAGAGAACTCAAGTCATGTATAGTAGAACAGAGAAAGACTACTCACGCAATTCAATGACGCACCGAAATTGTGTGTTTGCATCGTTTATGTCGACAAATCTAACAATGAGTTGATAGGTTCGCAGTTTTGTTAAATCCACTCCGGCCAGATTGGGTGCATACGGTGGTCGACCAGGAAGGAAGCGAACTGCATACTTACTGACTCCATGAGGCCCACGACGTACCGGTTCTTTCAGAGTGGTCCCAGAAGCTATTTGTTGTTTGTCCAGCGTGCGATACCAGCTGATTTGCTGTGAAAGTGGGGCAAAATACGATGACCATGAGATCGGTGATTTGCGCTCTGCATAAACGTTCCTTCACACAATAAAACCTAACTGTCTACATTACTACTAATAAGTAGTGAATGTTGGTCTTGAGTTATGCATACTTTAGGAAAGGGGTAGTTTTGGCTGCAGTTTCTTTTTCCACCGGATGAAAACGTTCACATTCGAAGAGGGAGAACACGTCAAAGATGAAGGAGAATTTATCCCATTTTTGAAGGAACCACCGTACTGCTCACATTTAGGATGAGTGCAATACACTAGTTTCGAATTAAGGTAGGTGGAAGGTTATATTACCGTTGAATGCCATCACAGATACCCACAATCACAACAAGATTGGGGAAAACACAACCAACGGTTGATCTCAATGATTCCAAGGAAAAGAAATTCAAATTGGTTACGAAGATCAACATCGATGTCAATGACTTTCCCCAGGTGGTCAGATTGAAATAATGATAACAGATATTGCGTCTCTGTATTTACCTTGTCGTTATGCCTACAATGCAACGGCTATAATATGATATGTCCCCCAAAGACGCTGTGAAATATAGCCGATGAATGACTTCTATGGCGTCCATGTTATTACTTTCTATCCGGAGTGCTTTGATGGATGTCTGGAAGTGTAAGCACGTCGGAATGATTATGGTGGGTTTGTACTAGGTCCCTTTCGCATCCACTTCCATTCATTTCTCCATAAAGGGGCTAGTATACTGCCAGGTGACCCAAGTCTAGACAGGAACTGTCGAGAGACAGAGGTCGGGTTCGAATCACGGAACTTCTGGTCAATGAATTTGCGCTCTAACCAGTGAGTCATCCCGCCTAGAGTCATTACTGTTTGACTCTAAATAGTTGGTATCGTCATACCAGCTAATATCGCGAGTAGCAAGAAGTATTCACTTACCGTGCAGTCAGTTCTGATGACATCTACGTACGTTCACCAGGTTCAGCATTCGAAGAGGTTTCCGATGACCCTTGGGGCTTCTCATACGTCGCCATTCTCGGGGGCCACTGGCCACATTTTCGAAGCGTTACTAAGGAATTAGCCACCCTAGGATTGTTTGCTCTGAATCTTCTTGATGCTCAGTTTACAGAGCAATAGGGTGAAGACTGGGTCCTGCGATACCCAAGCTGCTTTGACTGGATACCATTAAATCAAACCTATCAGTCATTTATAAGAGAAATATGCCCTGGAGAAACCCGAGCATTCGGGAAAACCATAATTTACAAGCATGTTCAGTGGAATAACGGACTCAATGCGACCCCCATCCGCCAAGAGGTTCGCGTCCCACGACCTGTGGCTTATAAAGCTGTGCTGCTGCAGTCTCTTCAAGCACATCGAGTATCAATCGCCCAATGGTTTTCTTTGAGACGGAATTTGGGCTTTACGATTTTTTGCCACATGCCCATTCCTTGTCTTAGTCAATGGCATCACCATTGTTACTATTCGCCACTGCAGACGTCAGCATCCGATTTTTCAGGAAATCACTAAATATTCGCAGTGGACTGTGCCATAACCGGTTCTGTGAGGTCCAGTACTGGCAAATGGGTTTCGGTGATCTCAGGGCTTATCCAGCATTAAATCTTCTCGGGGGTCATCCATCCGGTGCATATTTTTGTCATTATTCCTAAGTATTGCAAAATGAGTTTGTGGATGCAGTTTAAAACTGTTCAATAAGCTTTTAAATATTCGCAATGGACTGTGCCAAAACCGGTACTGTGAAATCCAGTACTGGCAGATGGGTTTCGGTGATCTCAGGGTTTTTCCAGCATTAAATCTCCCCAGTGTTCATCCATCCGGTGCATATTTTTCTCATTATTCCTAAGTATTGCTTGGTAAGTTTGTGGAGGACTGAATTTTCACCGGATGCAGTTTAAAACTGTTCAATAAGCTTTTTCAGCTGTCCATGCAATCATAAACATCCTCAACGACAAGTTATCTCCTGATGCATGAAAACCTTTGTTTTTCCAATAAAATGCACCACAGTTTTGTTATGGTCTATCAGTCTTTCGATTGCGGACCACTTGCTTTTCTCAAAAATGGTAGGGGCGCGTAAATTTACCGGTGAATTTGTATTCGTTTTGCTCGACAATGTTGCCAGGACCTTTGTCATGTCCCCAGTTTCCTCCACTAATTTAGTCAATCAAAGATATCCTGAAGACAGATCCAGCTTTCGGCTTCTTCGAAACATGAACACTTAACCCCATATGCCCGTGCCTCCATCTTTGTCTTCCAGTTGGCATTCTTGACACCAATTTCCTGCCAACGCAGGTATATTCGGTTTTCGTTGTTTCATTACCTGTGCGGACACATCCCATTTGTATAACATATTCCGAATGCATACCCCTATCATGTTTAGATTTGGAATAAGATAACTTATGGCCCCTCACGTTCTGTGCACTCAGAAAGTCACAGATGCAGAAGTTTTTTCATCTCGCCAACTTTTGATCCAAGCGGTGCAGCCAGCAGTACATGCCTCTTTGGCTACGTTTGCTTTGTCAGAAATCTCCATACTTTCTCCGAACTGTCAAGTGTCCGTCTTAATATGCTTGGAGTGATTGTTTCTTTCACTCCACTTCAAAGCCAAATCACCCTTGAAAAGATTATTATTAGATCACCGATGCCCAGTCGCTCATCGTTGATAATACCGGTGGTGTCAGCAACATGATATTTACATTTCAAACAGACATTCCCAAGTGGTAGGTCCCTGTTAATGCTGTCTGGGTTCGCAGCCAATAACGATGGGTCGCCTTCCTATTCCATCTCAGCATTTTGATGTGAAACTGTTCTTCTGGGTATCTCAATGGATAGCTTTCCGGGAACGACTTATCAAAGGTAAATAAACGGTCAAACTACTCATGAGCAACAAGACTTTGACTCAGCAACGAATGCCTTCAGGCTTAGTATTGGTCACACTTCAAGTGCTCCACACGCACGCAGCTCCAAACTGCCTGATAATTCTGTTCAGCAGCGGTAAATTCCTAAGTATCCCTACTAGCTTTTCCCCCTCCCAGAAAACAATATACACTTTTCTATTTTTTTTCACCCAACGATGGTCAAAGTTACTGAGGAGCCGTTATTTCTGGAGTCTCTAAAAATACTTTCTGTTCAGACAAGTACATAACTACGGTCGATTTTGATACCTTGTGTCTTCATCGCTAACAAACCGTTGTAAAGTAAGACTCTGACATTCTACTTCTCGTGTACCATACCCCCAAATACAAATAAATCGGCTTAGAGTCCTATTTTGCAACTACGTCAAACGGTCAGTCCGTTGCTAAAGCTGAGAGACTTCTTCACTCTTTGACATTACTCTGATCAGTGCAGAGTTGGTGATGGCGCCAGTGACCATCGAATATCCCTATACCAAAGTAACCACTTAGTCCATGTTTTTCACCCAGTGGCCCACGCAAAATATCAGGACTTCTTATCCAATATGGAAATAACCTACCTGCTAGTGACTGGACATTCATGGGACACCCACAAACAGACGGCTTGGGATAAGATCACCAGTTGTGATATGATATAAGCAAGTTGATTTTCAAAACCCACAGTACCCTCTTTCTCTACCAGGTCAAAAGCTTGACTCGGAAACAAAGCCAGGAAATGGCGTACATGTTAGGACGAAACTTAGTTAATGAAAGGTAAGACCATTTCGGAACATTATGAAACTGACGTATCTATCTAATCTAGCAGAGCAAAATTAACTGACAGGATTCATAATCAACCGAATTTACGGCAAAATAAGAGTTCTTACGCAAGCAATCCCAGCGCCTCAAGAGATGGAAATGACATTGAATCACTCCACGATGGCCCTGCACACAAACTGAAAGGAACTGCCGACAACTTGGTTGTGCGGAATAGTGCTGCTTTCAACATCGTTCTTGATTTTTTTGTCTGTAATACACAAACGTACCCTGAGAAAGACCTCCGTCATATATAATTAGTGTTAAGTAATGCAGAGCGTGTATATAAAACCTTTTTGAAACAGTGCAGCTGTCCACATTGATGGCATGAACATGTCCCTCTTGCGAAAAGTGTGTCATCGATTTAGTCTGGAATTTCAAGTCGTCTTCTAAAGTAAATGTTTGAAAGCTGCCAAACCGGACCCTTCGGCCTGCAGGAACTTGTGCAGCCATCTTATACTCATGCCAAGTGCCGGTAATCCAGGACCGTCCACGTTACCACCTTCTCTTTTGCCTTCAACTCTATTAACGGACTACTTCCACCCAGCACAACCGTTTGAATTGCCGTATGTTTTCTACAACGTATATGGTCGTCAAAGGTAGAACTGTTAAAACCCAGAAGTCCATTCTGCCCGACGTGGGCTGGGTAGATAACCGCAGGAGCTGCACCGTAGCGCCGGCTCACCCAACTTGCAACACTGGAGGGACCAACACAAAACAGTGTAAAACAACCTCACCCTGTGGTGGGCAGAGATTTCAGTGTAGTAACCTGCACAGCCCTACAAATTCAACAAAATTCTAGGGAACGAAGAGGGATGAAGACACGAGTCCCAGATAAAGCCATTGTAGAAAACGGACTTTAGATGGAAGTAGTAAATTTGGCGGCGAGCGGAAAAAGGCGGCCAGAGTTGGTGAACATATGAAACCCGAGTGCAAAGCACTCTAGGAAACTCTTGTTTCCTACGTTTTATTTTTTGGTATTCTAGTCCTTAACTACATGGTAACTTGTGTAGTCTACATATGAAATGAGTAGCCCAACATCTTGCCTGCCCCAGAATTTTGTCATCATGCTTCAGTCATGAGCTTCAAGTTGAGAAGATAGGGTAGTACAACAGACAAGATTAGGTTATCTTCTAGATTCCTCTACAGAAAACAGACTATTTCACGACACCCTGTTTACACGTTTTGGGCTTTGACATTAAAACGTTCTTATAAACCTCCTTTATCAGATGCTAGTGAGTGTGTTTTTAGTATTTTTACAAAGGTTTTCAAGACTGTTACTCTCCGTGGCACATGAAACCGCGTCTGAAAGTATACAAAATTTGATAACTTTGTTAGCATGACTGCTATGTCTTGCACACAAGCATGCACTCTTCCATTCAGTGCACCCTCATCAGAGCTTGGTGTCAGTCCATGGTGCATGAACAAAATGCCTCTATACGTCGTTCATCACCTGCTGAATAAAGGTGGTGTCCAAAATCCATACTTGTAGCGCGCTACATGTTCTTCAAGTTCTTCTTCCAAGCATCCTGAGGGCCTACAACCCATGGGGTTATTTGCTCCTGTATGGATGGAGTTTTATGAGGTTCTCAGTGTAAGTATTTTCAGTATGCATCAGTTGCGTTGGCGGAAAAAACGCTGCTGTACTCTTTCCGCTTTGGTTTCTGATTTCCAGATGATAGTTAGTTGGTTTCTTCGTTCATCTCTTCATGACATTCATGGGGGCCAAAACAAGAATAGTTATCTGTTCGCTGCTAAGTACTTTCAGTATGCATCAGTTGCGTTGGCGGAAAAAACGCTGCTGTACTCTTTCCGCTTTGGTTTCTGATTTCCAGATGATAGTTAGTTGGTTTCTTCGTTCATCTCTTCATGACATTCATGGGGGCCAAAACAAGAATAGTTATCTGTTCGCTGCATCGTTTAAAACTGGGTTCTCTTGTTAGCGTAAGATGTGTAGCTAAGGCCACGTGCAGTAGCTTTAGATGTATCCTTCGCGTAAGAACTGATCAAATGGCGTGCTTATTGAAGGGCTTAGAGCTTTGCCAATGAATGATCCTTACGTTCACTTGGCCTTTCAAAAAGCCAAACTCTTAGTTATTTCCAGTTGAAATTTTGCTTTTGGATGAATAAGAAGCACGCGGATTGTTTGCATTTTGCTGTTGCTCGGGTTGCCATTGAGTTAGACAACCTGGGTATTCTTAACTCCATTTTCAGAGGCTTTTTTCAAGCAGGATGAAATTTTAGGCCTCATAACTTGCATTATTGAGGTGTATAAATGCACTTTCAGATTTCATTAGAAGATGATACTTATGTCATCCGCCGTCCGTATAGGTACTACTTCTGGACTTACTGTTTTTTATCTGAAGCCCAGATTTTAAGCGGGTAATTTACATTCCAATTTCAATAAAATTCGGGGATCTTCATTAGAGTAGGGTTGAATGTCGCGGAATATATTTCACTGCGTAGGTTTTTCTCGTCTACCAGCCAATCTCATCACGAATCTATATATGGCGTGAGGTACTTTGGCTTAGAAACAGCCTATTCACTATGCCACCGATAGTTTTTCTTTGTTCCAAGGCATTGCAGCTTATCCTAACATTTTATTTCGGTTTGCAATAAGATATTTTACTCCACTTCTAAAGAGCTTCACTTATTCACGCCAACCAAAACGCTGATGTCACCTGTGCGGTTGCAAACCTATTTAAAATTGATAAGTGCACTTAGTGGTTTCAAGGGTTTGGTGAGGGCAATTAAGCCAAAACTTCTCCCTTACATATAGCGTAAGGGTGGCGATTAAGATGTTGCGTATATAAGACGATTGAGGAGTGTTATGTCTAGAAGTGCACGTCCGTAGCTTTTTGATTGCATCCATTTTGGTGTGTTCTTTCATAGAGAGTTCTACAGAAGGCAAATTTAGGCTCGAAGGAGTGGCGCAAATATTTCAGGGATTTTCATAAGTTAAAAAAATAAATGTTAACGATGTAATCACTTCGCAAGTTTAAACCTACGATATACGGTAGGCTATGAGGTATGTATACTTATCTGTTGAGTCTCCGCTGCGCTTGTCTCAGAATTGTGTCATGCCGCCTTGGCCTAAAATTCCGCACATGAACGGCACATTCAATGTGAGTATGACAGGTGGCTCCAACCGGTGTATGCAGTGTTCAACCTTTCAAATGCCCCGATGATGAATAGGTGTCCTAGGCGTGTGTTGACAGAAAGGCCCGCCTTTAGACATTAGGTGGTGCTGTGCATGTTTGTCTAATACATAACCCCCATAAGGTACAGATTACACTGCTTTATGAGCAACCCTGGCTTTAAGTTGACCCACAGGCTTTAGCACTGCTAATCTCGTCAGAGTCAAACACGACGAGAAGTGAGGGCTCGTTCTTTATCTCTTCCTTCTAGAGGATCAACCAGAGTTTGGGACAGAATATCACTGGGTTCATAATTCCGTAACTTACTACTAGCGCGCACAGTTGGGTTCAGGATATGTGTTCGACTGTTGATTGTCTTCGTTATTCAGGTTTAGCGTCAAATTGATCAAGGAAGAAGACTCAGAGGTCCTTGTCAGTCTCACCCGGAGTTTGTGCCGAACAATATGGTTTTTAGTTAATGGAGCGTGCAGGATGCTTAGGGTACATAATCTCGGGTTCTAACTTGCCCTTTTACTTCTTGAAGCTATCCTACACAAGCCGATACGCGCTTAAGGGCCTCAACCTAGGTGGTGTTATGCTAATTTCGAGGAGTTTACCGCACGAACTTCCTGCCTACATTGTACCTTCTGAAACACATGTGTTTCAAACTTGTACTTTTGTCGTCTTTGTCTGATTAAAGAGCTATGGCAACGCTGGAAATTTGCGCTCTCATGGGACTTGAAACAAAAATATCAAGTTATTTCTGCGCCAGTGTTTGATGGTGAACGAGTCTGTGTCTAGGTGGCGATTGATGAAGCTATGAAGACTAACTTCTGATGTCATTTTTATAACCAGACAAACTGCAGAATTTTGCTTTATTCCTACGGAAAAAACAGGTTGGTAATCTATGCCTACTGATAATCCATATAGACGTTTCCAATAGCTTTGGCACAGTCTCCCGGGTCGAAAGCGTAGTCACAGCACTTGGCATTCCGTAAATGGGGTACGCTGTCCCAGTGGTGTGTGTCCCCGTCTTGAGGTTGTTGCAGAAACAATGTATAGAAGCTTAAAACTCTCGTGATGCCGTTCCAGAATTATGATGCTTCGTTTGTGCCCTGCTAAACAGCGGTAGCTGACATTAGGTTAGGGTGATTGGTGGTTCGACCCTCACCATTCAGCCTCCCCTAATAAATAGAATATCTCAAAAATAGTTCAACCCCCTTATGCCCTGACGCTGCGCATTCAAACGACCCGAAGACCGGGTTGTTTGATCCGGCTTGTAAAGTAAGTCGTTCAGGTAGGTGCTAAACGGTGTAGGACATATTTAGACATTAACAATGAACTGCCCGTTGGTGGTCATTCAGAAAGGTGTCCATTTACCCTAATCCCTTGGTGATAGTCAATCAGAAAGGGGGCTTCCAATGTGCCAAGGACAGAAAATATTTTCTTGAAGACATTCAAGGAGGGTGATTCAGTGCACTATATCGAATGCTTCACTGAAGTCCAAGAATACCACATCTATCTGGTATACTCGATAAGATCGACTCGCCCAGCCTTCATTCGCGCTATCACGGGATTTTTAACACAGAAGCGGGTGGCTATGAAGCGGATCTGCTTCGACGTTTGTATGGCGTGGCAATCATAGTACTGCCACAAGGCTTCTTGTCCATCTTTCCACCACATTCGTAAACAAAAACGTCATTCAACCTGCCGGTGGCTGATCAGGTGATACCGGGCCTCTGTAACAAGGTACCGATAGCACCACTCAACGTCATTGGTACCGTGTATTTTTTTTCGGAGACTGATGAATGATCGTGGCATTGTCCGGAAACACAATGCTCGTCGTCTGGTGCAGAAGTCTACTGAACCAGAGGGATCCATTGGCTGTGTGTTCAAGTGGAACATAATTTAATTTATTTCAGATGCAATGCAGCTACTCATTTGCTTCTCTTTGCATCCAGTCGATCGGGGATTTGTACGGGCTGTAGAATTCGAGAAACTTTTGAGTAGTCGGAGCCAGCAACGAGGCTCGGTCTTCCACAATTTGAACCGTTTCAGTCCCCCTGACCGTAACTAAGATACTTCCCTGAGTCTGCGGGCGGTGCTTGTGAAGAATTGGTTTGCGGTTTCCTTTTTACTGTGGATAAAACAGGATTTTACACTTTCCTTCTGGATTTCTTCAGCGAATCTGCTTATTGCTGTCCCAGTCCGCTGGTGTCCAGTTTACCTGGTAGATACTCAAAGACTTGTATCTGGCACACAGACGATGTTTTGATCCTCCATCTACCCAAAGTGTGTCTTCGGTTTCCCCAGCCTCCCTCTCCTTTGGAATGGAACGTTGATATACCGTTTGCATGTTCGTCTAAACAGGATCTCATCGGATTCGTTCGGTTACTACCAGGAAGACAGTGTGGCAGCTGTCGATGCCTACGGGAGGCCAGTCCGCCACACGAAAGAGTCACAGCCTTGTTACCATTTTCAGGATCTCAGCTAACCTCAGGTGGGAGACCAGCTTCATTTGGCCCCCAGTAAGATGCTAACGTGCACAAAAATGTGGCGTATTGAAAGACGGATGTGGACAATTCTACGATTGCACATTGAATAACTCACAGATTCCTGACTTTCATCTATCAGGGCCGTACAGTTCAGATAAGCAGTGCCCTTCTCTTGAACCACGGCTGTAACTATCTCATCTGTGATCTGCGGGACAAACGCATGAGCTAAAAATACTAATCACAAAGGTCATCATTTACCCAACGGTGGTAGAATTATCAAGCACAAGATTTCATATCCCGATTTTGGCATTTCACGACCTTGTCATTCCAAAACCTGTCCTGAATTTGTAAACAACATCAGTTAATTAAAACAAAACTTTGGGGTCGATAACGGTAGTAAAAATAAATGGCATATACGTGGATAAGAGGACAGAGCCTGGTTGATTGTGACCTTTAGGAATAGCTTCTGAACCGTAATTCTTGTGGTGGATGAAAAGTGAAGATAGTAAGCCGCGTTTTCTATAGAGGAGAATGTCGGTTGCTCAGGTAGAGTGGATGGTCGTTGGCTTGTTTGCTGAGCTGGGCAATTCGGTTGCAGACGTTTCATCACCAATCAATGTCACTTCGATTGGTGATGAAACGTTTGCAACCAAACTGCCCAGCTCAGCGAACAAGCCAACGACCAGTAAGCCACGTGTTTGATATTTTTCTGGGCTTCGGCACGGATTCACAGATTGATACACAGGATCGAGGCTTTTGTCCAAGTTTCTCGGATCGATTTTGTTCTTGTCGTTCAGTGGCTTCCGTTCGCCTGAAAGGCACAGGTGAAAAAAGTGTGTAGCACTTCTCTTTACACTTTCAGCGCGGGGCAGTGTGCTTGCCAGTGCGAGGACTCGCATAAATAACTATCTAGTAGTGCTTTGAACTAGGTTCTAGAAGGAGCGTGGACAACCGTCAGAGGAAGGTCATTCCACGCAGCCAGTACCCGAAATGAGAAACATTTTGCCGAATGAATGTGTGCGCTCTGAGCTTGTAAATCTTACCATGTCACCGCCGTGTGTTTGCTGGGTCAACGGTGAAAAGCCTGTTGGCCAAGCTTGGTTCAAACAGTAAGAATTAGTTCCCCTCGGAATCGACGATACTCCAGGTGAAAGAGATCAAGCATCGCGAGACGGGTGTTGTAGTCCACGGATCTTAGGCCGGCAACGATTTTCGTAGCGGCTCGCTGGATACGCTCAGTGAGGTGACGTCTTTCGAGCGCCCTGAGTAGACAACTTGGTTGGCGTATTCCAGGAGCGGTCTGACATAGGCCTCATAGAGTATTTGGAAGTCCATGCGGGTAATCCGGGAGAAAGTGTGCAAATCATACGTAAAATGGCGAATGCCTTTGGAGCCGATTTCTCATGGCGCAGTGAGAAGGACAAGTTTGAAGAGAGCCAGATACCCAAATCCTTTTCGGCGTTTAACATTATGCTGTTTTCCCACCCCTTCTTATCATACATGATCAAGGCATTCACTGAGTCTCCTCCAAATGGCATATGGACGCACTTTTCGTCATTCAGAGAAGGGTGCCAGTCCAATCACCGCTGGTTTGCAGTGTCTACGTTCATTTGGAGTACACTGGCATTGGAACTCCAGGATTTCAAGTCGTCCGCAAAAAGTAGACATGGATTTGCAAGAACATCTGGGAGAGCAGTGACGTAGATCAAAAACAGCAGTGGTCGCAGGACGGCGCCTTGAGGAACTCCAGTGGGGACCGGCGCTGGAGAAAAGTAGTTCGAGTCCATTTTCACTCGTAATGATCTGTCTGATAGGAACGCCTTGGTCCAGTGAAGGATTTTCTCCTGAATCCCGTAAGACCCGAGTTCGTGGAGCAGCGGGACGTGTGGGACCCTATCAAATACTTTTGAGAAGTCGAAAAATATGGCATCCAATATGAGTCCTTCGTCCTTGGCTTGGGTTAAGCTGCCCATAAACGCGAGCGTGTTTGTTACGCAAGAACGGTTTGGGGGAAATCCGTGTTGAGTTGGAGATATCAGGTTGCTGAAAGTAAGGTGATCTATGATAGCGCGCTTCAGAATGCGTTCCATCACCTTGCATGGCACTCTGATGAGGCTTATAGGCCTGTAGCTGTCAGGCAATAGTCGGTCACCAGTTTCGTAGACTGACTTGACAATCGCTTCCTTCCAAACAGAGGGAAGGCGGCCTTCGTCAAGCGACTGCCGAAACATCAGGTATAAATGATTTGCCGCGACGTTTCCTTCAGGATCCTTGGATGAACTCGTCGGGCCCTAACGTGCAGAACGGGTTGAGCTTGTGCAGGAGTTGGCGGATGTCCTCCACCGTGAAGACCAAGTCGCTTAGAGGCGGTCCGTAGTTTCCCCTTGACAAGAGTGGATGTGACGAAGACGCTGAAGTGAGTATAGACACGCATAGTGTTCTCTGTAAACTTCAGATACTACTGTTGGGTCATTCTTGGATTCTCCGTTCCTGTCAAGGAGAACTCGGATGGCTGGTTTCTGCGGCGATGTCTCATGTATTTGAACAATGCGTTTTTGTTTTTACAAGGGAGGTCTAGTATGGTGGCTTTTTTCGTATGTTCCATTGGTGGATTTCTGATGTACAGCGGTTTCTTATTTTTCGAAATGCCAGCTTATCTTCTGTATCCCCTGTAGTCGACTTTTTGAAAAAAAGTTGGGACCTTTTTCCCAGAAGTCGCCGAATCCTTTTTGGCAGCCTGCGGGTTCATCCGAGTTCGTGGTGGATTTTTTGAAACGAACATCGCGTCAGCCTCGTGAACGTTCAGGACAATGGTGCTATATAATTCTTCCACTTGCGCTGATCCCAGCGTAACGTATTCAAAAAAGATGCAAATTTGTGAGAAGTCTGCACGGCAGAAGTCTCGAAACCACGTTGGAAGTTCGGGATTTCTGGCCTAATAGCAGATGAAATCAAAGGTCAACACGCAGTGGTCGCTATGTCCCAGTGGAGCGTTAATTGTTACCTGATCAACGAAGTGTCTTTTGTTGGTGATGACCAAATCCAGGAGGGATGGTAGTTGGCCTGCACGGTATGTGGTGTGTGCAACGACATGTTGAGTCCAAGCGCTCTGTTGAACGTCTGCAATCAGCGCCACTGAAAAAAGTCCGCTTGATTTGACGCGCTGAGGTTCCATCCACGAGGCCTTTGGAGCGTTGAAGTCACCTGCCAACAGGAGATGAGTGAAGTGGTAGCTGGAGGAGAGTTGCTCAAGGGTTAGTATGAGGGATTGGTCATCTTCGGGAGGACTCGAGTGGCTACGCTAGACTACACCGAGAAGAGAAGCAGACTTGCGCAGCGGGATTTGGACTCATAGTGCATAGCGAAAAGGTGCGGGAGTGGTATCAGAGAGGACAATCGGGATTCGTAGGGCCTCATGTAAGTACAGAGCAACCCACGTGCCCTCCCGCGTTTTGAGTCAGCTCGAAAAATAGAGTAACCGTCTGTCAAGATCTCCGCGTCTGAGACATCTGGTGTGAACCAGGTTCCCGTGAGTGCGATTATAGGCGGCTGTTCAAAGCAAGCTGACTGTTAAACATCGCCGAGTTTGTTGAAAAGGCTGAGGCAGTTTGTGGACGAGCATTTGAACACTGTTTCTGCTACCTCAGAGGGTGAGGAGCCGCAAATTGAGTGACCGGGGCGGTTAGCAGACTTAATAGTTGTGCGCCGGGTTTGGGTCCAAGTTCCCGGAGAAGCCTCTGGAGCGACGTCGCCTGCTTCCTGTCTTCTTGGTTTCTGGGGTTGCTTTTTGCTTGCAAGGTCCTTTGGGCCCGTGAGAGTCGGATTTGTTCGGGCCTTTTAGCTTCGGGGGACGGTGTTTTCCCCCCGTGGGTGAAAATGTCGACCATTGCCGCTTGTAGCTGTTTCAGCACCGCCATTTGGCGACCGGAATTGTTCCTAATAGAAGATTTGCGACAAACTTTTGCCCTCCTGGATTCTTGGATGTTTTGGCGCCATTTCTTCACAGAAGTGTCCCTGTGAGGCCCTGAGCGGTGGGTGGCTGCACCAAGAAGTAGTGCTTTGGGTGGCACTCTCATGCAGCGCGTTTTTGCGGAGGAATGCACCTTGAAGCCACCCAGCAGGTTTCCAATCTGGCGAATCATCTGGGGTTTGCTTGGCTGCAGCCGCTTTTCCTTCGTCAGCGACCAGCGTGGCCAACTGGCTTTACAGGGGATTATCCGGTTGGCTGCAGTCACGTTTATGGCTTTTGGCTTTCAGGGCTCTGAGCGACGGTTGTGTCCACAAGCACTGTGTGATCCTGTGCTAAGGCCGTGAGTTCAATGCAAGGAATAGGTCACAGCCTCAGCGCACGATCTAGGTGTCCTATCTGGCGTGTAGCGTGTAGTCTAATTCACCAACGAACGGTCAGTGATGATTGCGGCGAAAGCGAATTCTACGAACTTCACGTGCGTTTGTTCAGTAGGCGCAACTGGGCAGTGAACAATATATTGAATTGGACTTGGGCAGACAGTATGGATAGGTACACCGTGTTTTCATTGGAAATTAACAGTAAATCGTGAGGAGAATTACTGAAAGGCTTACGGCTAGATTGAACCTTGGGCAGCTAGCATCACAGGATGGCACACGAAGGGCAGTGTGCTATCAGACAAATTAAGCGGGGAAGTTGTTCTTCAGTTCAAAGTGGGACAAAATTTCAACAACAAGCCCAGAAATAAATGTAAACAAATCGTCTATAGAAAACGGTTGAGGTAGAGTCAAATTTGTATAAAATGGAACGGTTCAGTCTTGAAACTTGAGCAGTCACGGAAGGGTGGTGAACTAGCCTGAGGAATAGGGAGACAAATAAATAAGTCACGTAATTAACAAGCAGAGGAGCGGATCTGGAGTTTGGCTCCGCTGCTTATCCCCGCACATCTGGCTCAGTCCGGTTCAGAGGCTGTGGCTTAGGTGAGGAGTTCATGGCCGCATCCGTGTCGTCTATTACGCAGATAAGCTTTGATGGCTCCACGTAATTTGGACGCTGCTGCATGCGAGGTTTTCCTCTCTCAGGGAATCACTGCATTTGGAAGACGAGGGGTCTGTTGTGGTCGAATGAAAACTGCTGTATAAAGAAGCGACCGGTTGCGCCGGCGTGCTTTCGGGTGCACAGGGGCAATGACCACAGTCGGCGTGACCATGAGTTTGGGGTCGGCTGAACTGGTGCCAAGCGGAAGCCTGGTCGGTGCCTTTACTCCTGATCTGCCGCGCCTATAGACGGCGGCCCTCTCATAGACGCCTGATCATTGAGTAGACCTTCTGAATGCTGCCATCCCGCTCCAAGATATTCTGTACGGCAGATGGGAGGCGATAGGTGCTGGAGGCCCTAATTTTCGCTTGCTTCACTTCTGTCGTAACCACTGCATGAAGCGATTGGCGACCAGGCTCAGTGAGGATACCGTGCCAGTTTCGCTGGCGTGATTTTTCCGGAGAACGACCCTCAGATTATCAGTGTGCTCTCCCTTAAGCGCCCGTCCGTTAGAGACACTGTGGCGGTCTTTATAGCCGTGTCAGAGAGCTGTATGACTTTCTTCGTAGCCAGCGGACCCGGTATGTTCAGGCCAACAACGAACCCCTTTTAAGGTTCCTAACCGTCTATCACAACCCACAAAACGTGGCTCATCTCCGTCTTTCTTTGGATCAAAAGACTCACATGTGTCGTACTCCAACCTCGCAAACGCAGCCAACGTAGAAGTGGACTCTCACCGGATCTTTCGTCTGATTTTTTTTGTGAAAATCAATAATAAGATTCCACTTCCATCTTAACTCAAAGCATAGAAAACATGGTATCAGTGCTCTACTTTTCGATTGATAATCAACCTTCTCCACCACGTTGACACCCCAAGTACCTTGGCTTATCGTTTTCATAGCCAGGGTGAGTCTCTTGCCGTTTGATCACCACTACCAAGGTGAAATCTGAAGTTCTGCGCTTTAATCTTATTAAGTGCTGCTTACAATACACCAACGCCCTGTAATCTACCCGTGTACGGTTCCTACGTTACGCTACTGTCATGTGTCAAACGCTGTACGCACCGACAGCATCTTAGAAGGCAGTCGACAATTAGCAATCGAGATCACCCTATCTCTTAGCTACATGACACCCACCTCAGTTCAATTACCCATCCTCAGACACGGGCGTCTTCAAAGGTGACCCATGCAAACCCTCAAGACCTTCCACGACTACCAGCTGACCACATCTTTCTTCCTCGGAGCACAAGGCTCTTTTGCGACGAATTCAGGTTCTTTGAGTAGTATGAAAACTTGGCTTCCCGTAGTTTTTCTCGGCCATTGCGATTCGCTCCTAGAGCAGGCATCTAGAATTGATAGTCTGTGTTGAGAACGTTTACACCGTCAGAGTGTCCTGAGTTGGCTCTTTTCCGACTCTGCGGTTCCCTTCCCGTCGCGTTTGAATCTACTGAACTAGTGCGAGGTCAACGATGATGGGACGGTTGACTTATGTAGAGATGCGGGTACTGTTTGCGGCTCGTAACGAATAAAAAGTGGAGTTAGGAAGCGGAATCTTATGTGGTAGTACAGTAACTTCTGTTACAGTATTTACGATAAGATGTAGACTACTTGAGTGTTCCGTGGTGTAAAATAGTCGTCCAGTGCGATGAGGGTCACAGACAGTCGTCGTCGTTACTGACGAGCCGGGGCGTTTAGGGGCTGTTAAAACGCGGCTTCAAAAAACAGGGCGGTTGGCATTTGTGTGCTGTTTGACCGAAAATATAATCACGGTAATTGTGGGGACGAAACACAGTGTTGCCGTACACTGGAGTAGAGCACTACATCATAATCATCATCGTTCGCAACGTCAGTAATAAAAATTTGTGATGTTCAGTATTGTTTCTCTGTAGATATATTAGCGGGCACCAAATTCACGCTGAATGCAAACTGAGAACGAACCCAATCCGACTGTGAACAGCACCGGATTTTTGCAACCCGAAAGCGACAAAAGCGGTCGTGATACTTAGTAACTGCTATTCGAAGGAAGTTTTGCGGGAAGGCAACTGCCATCTCGCCATGTTTCTGCAGTGCAGTGTTTCGTTTTAAAACGTTAAAACAAGATGCATCTCGTCCTGCAATGAATATTGGAGTTTATTCACTCACTCACCTACTGGAAAGCCGTAAGTAGCCTACGGTTAGTTTAATTGACACATGAACGTCGGTTTAAGCCTTCGAAACTGCACCTCAGAATGCGGAGGAGTCTCGCTTTCACAGCGTCATTGGTCGGGTTTGAGACATTTTTCACTGGGTGTTTGCAGAAATAACGTCTCACCTGATTGGGTTCTAAGATGTCAGTGTGTGGCACGTGAAAAATGATGCCGAGGTGGCAGTTCCCAGCAAGGAAAGAAAGCACCAAAAATCGGCGCAAATTTCAGTGTACTTATCCAGCTCCACACTAAATAAGAAAACATATGTCCAACGTTTCCGCGTTAGAAGAAAATTTCGCAGTGAAAACGCAACCTTTTGGCTTTCCTCCCCAGGAGAATCGTCCGGTATTCATTTGACCACCAATTTGTTTGTAATGCGGGGCTCAGCTGAGTCCTTTGTAACGATGTCCTTCAGCTAACCATACTACACAAAAGCCAGCCAATATTTCAGTTGGCACGATATTCCATTCAGCGTAATGTACTTCCTTTGAGAAACACTATACATAATATTGCTGAATATCATGAACGAGTGCTTTATTTGGGATTCAAGTAACTCTCAGATGAAAATCATATTGGGTCACAGCTAAGAGTCCCGACCTAAAGCTGCCAACTTGACGTGGTGGTCGGGCTTGAGCGCTGCAGCGATCCCGCGGGCTACACTGGTTGGAACTTCGTTTCACAAGGTAAAACCATGCCAGGAAGTCCAAAGTGAAGCAGCCAGACCAAGAGCAGCGAGACCCCGTACTACGAGTAATCGTGCTACGAGGCGGCCTGGAGGTAAAGTCGTACTGTCCTCTGCGACAGGAGTGTGAAGGCAGTAAGGTGTTTCCCCCAGGCGACCAGCATATCCATATTTATGGAAGAAGCGGTAATGCCTTGCCCCGAGGAAGGACGGGTTAGAAAAGGTCGGCCCCAAAAACCGCACACTCCGATCGCCCAACGGTTGACCGTTACAGCCGGCGCATTGTCCGATACGGTTGAAATACTTTTAAAACCATAATGCCTTGGAGGAAGGACGGGTTAGAAAAGGTCGGCCCCAAAAACCGCACACTCCGATCGCCCAACGGTTGACCGTTACAGCCGGCGCGCGCACCGATACGGTTGAAATACTTTTAAAACCAAAGAGCCCGGTGCTGCTCAAAAGACACCTGCTGTGCGCAGCCGCATCAGGAATGAGACAGTAATGCCTTATTCCCTGCGCCCTCAGGTTAGGCCAACCCCCTGCAGCCGAGCAGGTCAGACTATTGAGTCATCGGCTCCGGGCANCGGCCTGGGCAACCTGGAAGTAACATTTGCCCTCGCAGTTCAGCGTCCACCGATGTCCCTCCCCAACCCCTTCCCACTGCAGAAGGCAAACGTCGTGGGCCATTTGATTGTCAGTCATCTGACCGAAGGGCTTTATGCTCCACGCTGCCTACAAACCTTAAACAAAATAACACCTTTCTAAATCCACGAGATCCTTTCTATATAGGA
>NW_008751901.1:123871-127174 GCF_000715545.1 Opisthorchis viverrini | reverse complement strand
ACACTGCTTCCAGCAACCAACAATGGTTGTTTTTCTTGATCTGAAAGCTGCCTTTGACTCTGTGGACCGCCAAGCACTATGGCAGTGTCTGTGGAGCAAACGTGTCCCCCATAAATTCTTGACCCTCATTACGGCGCTGTACACCAACTCCCGCGGCCGTGTAAAGGTCTACGGGAAGTTTTCTCCTGAGTTCATCACATCCAGTGGTGTCCGACAGGGTTGTCCTCTTTCACCTTTCCTCTTCAACTTCGTCACTGACGCGACCATGGAAGACGCACTACCAGCCTCTAATGTCTGTGGGGTTGAAGTGCTCCCTGGGCCTCCGCTCACAGATATCGAGTACGCAGACGATATAGCCCTTCTGAGATCTGATCCCGTTGTAATGCAAACAATATTAAATAATCTAAGTAATTTTGCCTCGCGGTTTGGCATGCGCTCCATACCTGCAAAGTGTAAAGTGCTACTGCAAGATTGGGTGGGCTCGAACCCTAGCCTCGTTCTTGCGGATGAACCGATTGAGGTAGTAGGTAAGTTTGTATACCTGGGCAGCTGTATCAGTCCCGGTGGTCTGGCGAACGATGAAATTTCCATCCGGATTGGGAAGGCCAGAGCAGCTTTTGCGAACCTACGTCACCTGTGGCGTAGGCGTGACATCAGCTTCTCTGTCAAGGGTCGAGTTTACACTGCTGCGGTGCACTCCATATTACTATATGGATCAGAAACCTGGCCGCTGTGCGCCGAGGACGTCAAAAGGCTTTTAGTGTTTGACCATCAATGTCTTCGGAGCATTGCCCGAATCTGGTGGGAACACTGGATCAGCAGTTCTGATGTACGTCGAATGCTATTCGGGAGAAATAACTTACCCTCGATAGATGAACTGATCACACTGCATAGGTTGCGCTGGTTTGACCGCGTGTTGCGTATGCCAGTCGACCGACTTCGTCGAAGGGCTCTTTTCGCACAACCACGTGAAGGGTGGAAGAGAGCCAGAGGCGGTCAAACACTGACTTGGCAGCGAAGTGTGAAAGCCATTACCAGCAAACTCAGCTGCGCTGGTCACTGCCGTCTTCCTGGATGGGGACTCCGAGACGGGCCACATCAAGGGCTAGAGACATTGTCAGATATGGCCCAGTCGCGCCCTCAATGGCGCTCGTGCATCCAAGCTATTGCCTTCAATGCATAGCTCCTTTTCCAACCCCAACCCCCACTTGACAGCTCACTGTACATATCCCCCTCCAAAAAAAACATCGGTGAACGAAACTGCGGCAGCTGCAACCAGTGTACGACGAGTTTGCGGTTACTACAGCTGACAGTGATGATGATGATGATGGCAGCTAAGAGTAACTGACACACTTCCCAGGATCTGGGTTCAAGTAGAACATAAGGTTAACAGAAAATCGGGGACTGAGTTAACACGATGAGCCCGAACTAGGGCGAAACTGAGGAGTTTCCAACAACCTTACGAGCAGTGTTCTTACAAAAGTGCAGTGTAATTACACACATGAATATCACGGTCCAACAAAACACTGAAAATATGGAATATTTGCTTGGGAGTTTTTTAGTCAATGTTTATAATTTAGTGCAAGCTTGATTTTCTGCGAACATACCAAGAAGTGGTACATTTATATATAAGTTTCCATATCAATTTCGAGACATCTAGGGATAAACCTCTAGCAAGTGCACAGATGCGGTGGTTAAACCTGAAACCGAATGTGACATTAACGCACACGACACCATATGAATAGTTTTTGCTTTCGGAAATTTACATTTGACAGTGAAAGTTTCCGGCTTCTTAATCGATTAAGGATTCATATTTACTACTCAACGAATGTGAACCCAGGACTTCATGTGTTGGTAACAGGTTGGCTAAGCACCGTTGCCATAAACGGAAACCACTTTGATCATAGATGGCTGAATACTGTACACGATTTGTCTTGAAACACATCAGAATCAGCACGAGGTTTAAAAATGGCACGAACCCTAGTTTTTGGATCCACTGACCATTCTCAACAATGTGGCTAGTTTGGAATAGCAGAAACTGATCGGAAGGGGTAGACGCGCACCTTCCTACGCTATTGTATTCGCAAAAACAGGTGGAATTCTTCCGCATTGAGTAGGTGTGTACAGTAGGATCGACACGAAAACAGAAAAGGGCTATCTCGGGATAGCCAAGGAATTAGTGACGTGTGGACTGTATTCAACGAAAGGACGCGGTACAACTTGGACGTCCGTAAACTCAAAGCATCAGGTCACACGGACCAGATCATACACACTTAGCGATGCTAATGATGATTACCAAAACTACTTTCTCCCACTACGAGGTTGTTCACTGTTCTACATTTAGAATGCCCCATCCCAACAAAGGATGGAGGGTAGGTGACACCGTCCTCAATGATTGAAGGTATCAGAAGGGCGAGGTGAAAATTTGCGGGCCAACAACGCGACCAAAGTATCTTCAAAGAGGGAGATAATTACGTTTGTGAGAATAAACTGTTTAGTCTTGCTCAGTATGGTTGTCTCAGACATTTAATTTTAGCCCTTCAGGAGATCGCGGATGTGACTGCCAGGTAAAACAAAGGCACTGATGGGGGACTTCAACTCCAAAACATCTTGGATTTGATCAACCCCAGGCTTTTGATTGTAAAGTGAGAGTGATGTGGGGTTGCTAAGGCTGTTTGCAATTAGGTGGAAAACTACTTGGGAAAGATTTACAACTCCAGATCCTAGGGTTTATTAGAGAACTCTCTCGACAAACTGGTCTTTTGTTATAGTCTAGGTAAATCACCTGTTTTTTGAGTTGGACAGCATGTGCTTGTTAATCGAATACGATATCAAATTCATCACTCTCTCTACCAGTGGATCCAAGACCCAGATATATCAGGACGGAATTTCGAAATGGTCACTAGGCTGTAGACAGCAATTTGAGGGTTTCCTTGGAGAATATACACTGATTTGCAAACTAATTTGGTTCTTTCGAGAGACTCACCTGGAACCCAGCTGAATCTCCCGTTACTTCATGGTGTTCTCAGGCAAGTGAGTGTGCTGCATGCACCAGGCAGCCTCATGTTTCAGTCGCCACAACATTACAAATATCGCGATTCATGTATATATTTCTATTGTAATCTACTACTCATAAGGGTGCTGAAAATCCATCCACAGCCCACGACAGGTTTCGCCCTTCTTCGGGCTCATCACGTAGGCGCAGTCCCCGGGTTTCCGTCAACCGCATGTTCTACTTCAAACAAAAAAATTCCACCAAATTAGCCAATAGACACTCACTCATTCGCAAACTAATTCGGTTCT
>NW_008751901.1:117125-123574 GCF_000715545.1 Opisthorchis viverrini | reverse complement strand
GATACACTAAAACTGGAGACTCCATAATGCAGCGAATTCAGTCGCCTGAGAACATCATAAACTAGTGATTCAGCTGGGTTCCAGGTGAGTCTCTCGAAAGAACCAAGTTAGTTTGCAAATCAGTGTATATTCGCTAATTTCGTGCAATTTGGTTTCAAGTAGAACATAAGGTTGACGGAAACCTGGGGACTGCGCCTACTTGATGAGCCCCAAGAAGGACGAAACCGGTCGTGAGCTGTCGATGGATTTTCAGCAACCTTATGAGTAGCACATTACAAAGTTTCCTTTGAGTGTTTGGTTAGTTTGACCGAGGGGCTAGATCTACAAGGACACTGCAGGCTGTTGTAGAAGAGAATATTCTGACGCTACTCCCATTACACAGTGTCCCGTTGAGAAGAATTATGGAGAAAGCTGTATTCGCCCCAACCCTTGAAATGCCTTAAAAACAGTTAGATGATTTATTGGAAAGCTGTTTTCTAGACATTGTCTAACCACCATGGTGTGGATGTTTTCAGAGACTGATCCAAACACAAAATGCAATGATCTGCAAGGTTTTATACCAGCCTGTCTGGAACCACTCACTGATGACCCATTTATTGACCTTAGCGAAACGGCCCAGAATGATTCCTTTGTAAACTCAACAAACACCTTAATTTGCATATCAGTTTGGGTTTAAGAAGAACATAAAGTTTGCGGAAACTCGGGGATTTTGCCTACTTGATGAGCCCAAAGAAAGCCAAAACTTGTCGTGGGCTGTTGAAGAGTTTTCAGCAACCTTATGAGTAGTATATTCCATTGCAAACGCTGTGAAGTACACGTCATAGTAGAACTCTTGTGTGTTTATGATTATCTACTACAACGGTCTTCTGGTATAGGACAGATACGGCAGCTGCTCTTACCGTTTTATCCATAAGGCATACGTCTTAGACGTTCTGAAACTAGACGCTCGGGACTACAAAAGAAAGACGCCGGCTCCAGTCTTTCTAATTGTTTCATTTCACCGGGGTTCATGTGGAGATTCATTAGGCTTGAGCTTCTTCTGTCTCAGAGTGCAGTCAAATGACGAGTATGTTGGAGGCTTTATCGATTAAAGAAGTTTATCAAGTCGGGTTTCTGGACCTTACTAGATCAGGTGGAGGTGCAACAAACGGATGTAAAGAAATTCCAAAGTTGAGGCACACAAAGGCAGCAGGAGCTGTGATTACAACCCAGATGACTGTGCTGGTGGGAAAAGAAGGAAACCCAGTTTCACCAGGGCTGGGACGTTTAGGGTTTGTTTACTTGCGTAGGTTAAACATTAGTATTATATATGGTTCTTTATAGTTATTCCAGTGTCGATTAGGGAATATCTTTTCATAATTCTCACACTCCATCCCACCTGGATAAGTTTTTTGTAAAATTCTCAACCCACAATCGCTTTCCTGTACTTGAGATACACTAATATTTCTAAACAGACTAGTTTACAGGTTGGTACATTTATCATCTGGATCACTTTAGTTGCACGGATAATCAACAAGAGATGGCTCAATGGCTATAGCGAAGATTTACTGATCGGAAGGCGCATGTTTCGAATTCGAACTCTGCATCTCGACTTTTCTTGTCTAGGATTGGTCAACTCGGTGGTGTCTCGGCCCTCGTTCCTCTCTCTAGGGGCACGGACGCTAGGCCCCCAAAGGGTGCTACAGCTGAACGCTTTATAATCAACAAGCCAATACAACTCGTGTTTCATGAAGCTCTCTCTTCCACCTAGGTTACTGCTCTGTTTACAATTAGTGTTCTGAATCTTGTTAGGCTTATCTTGACAGCATACATCATTATTTCAACTGCCACCTCCCTTTTTCTATACCCATTTCGGTCTGTGCAGTCAATATAATGGACAGTTTGTTTCTATTTGCAACAACTCACCGACACGTAAATGATCACCTGACAGCTGTTTGGCCATGGAGAAAGTTACGGAAATACATGTAGTGGCGGGAGTTGGTTGATTCGACCTTGACTCTGAATTTGTCGAACAAGACAGCCAATGAACTTGAGGTTCTCCAAAGGAAACCCGGGGATAACTTGTTGGATTTAAGGACACAAACCTGCAGAACCAGTACTTGACTAACAGCTAAAATGGTTACTACCCTGTCGGAACAAAATGTTTGAAAATTTCTGACTGTAGCAAATACACGAAGAAGTTTTTTCAGAAGCGTTTCGCTGAATGCTGTGGTCTGGTTGAGAAATCACATTGCTCGGCCGATTTGATGTGGAAAGAATGTACCGGTGTCAACTACACAGAAAGGGGGAGTAAGAAGCCTCATGATACACGTGATCCTCCTGGATTTTGCTACACTTTATTGATGCAATTCACCACGTAGTTTCTAGTGTCGAATTCGATTATTAGCGAACTGCAAACGAAAGCTTTTTACGTCTGGCATCACAGGGGTCAATATTTGCCAAATATTCTCAGTTTCAAATTAGATTGCTGTTAACGACAGACTCAGATGAATCACCCACTGGATGTGGTGCCTGAAGTTCACCTCACGTTTCAGTTAGCATGGTAAATGGGATATCACCATATATTCTCACGATAGGATACACTACTTATAACGTTCTTGAATGCCTTTCGACTGCCCACTACTGCTTTCGTTCTTACAGGGGCTAACCTGGCAAACACAATAAGGTTTCAGCATTCAAGCAATGTGTTACATCAATAAACTACACTGTGATGTCTTGAATACTTTGTCAAAGGAGGTATGAGACGGGTTTTTTGAGACACATTCAGTGGATGATTACCATAAACGAGAGATTCCTCGAGTCCCTCTATGACATCAGTGTAATTTATGAGTGCATTCGGTTTGATTTTCAAATGGAACACATGCCTGATAGAAACGCTACCTGATGATCCCCTAGGATGACGAAAGCAGTGGTGAACTGTTGATGAATTTCTGGAATCCGTACGACCAGCGCGTTGTGCCAAGCTCTCAGTATGATTCTAGGCCAAAATTCGTTGGCTAGCGAATTATTTCGACACACTGAATTCAAAACCTTTAATCGGCGACCCTATACACCGGTGGATTTCTCCTAAAGTGATAACAAAGACAAGTCCTTGAGGAGCAAAAGTCCAAACGTGTGAGGAAGCCTCGTCAAGGGGAATTTTATCACCTTTAAAAAAATGATACAAAAAACTATCTCATGCTTAAAGTGACTCCTCAAAGTGAGCACGCTCTCCATTACATCACTTATCTGAAAGAGCAAATGTTTTACAACTGTGTCCAAAGCGAGTGCGTCAGTGGACCTCTTATGCAATCGGTCAATGTTTAGGGCTGATTACTAGCTCCTGGATCTGTATTACCTGACGTAACACTGCCCATTTTGAATCAGCAATCAGACATTTTATCACGATGTGCCGGCGTATGGTACTTTCTGTCACACTTGGATGCGAAAGGTCGTGGGAAGTGTTTACTCAAATCATCCGGACTATCAGATTCCGCACATGTGAAGCGTTTCTCGCTAGTTGTCGAATTATCCCGTTTCTCATTCCAGAAGCCGTTGTCAGGATGGCAGGTCGCTAATTTGGCTCACCTTATAAGACCTCGTATAAACTGTGCAGTTTGTCGGTCATCAGTCTATTGAATGCAGTGTTCGGGGGACCATTCAGCTGTAACACCCTATCGGTGCCTAGCTACCATGCCACCCGAAGAAAGGGCTGAGGTGCTGTCCGGTTGCTTAAAGCTAGACAGAAACAGTGGAGATGCCAAGGTTAATTTCGAGCCGCTGACTTTCGGTTGAGCAGGCTTGCGTCTTGCCTGACTGCTTAAAGTAACCCTCAGTAGACATCATTTGATAGTGAATCTCTATAAGACAATTTTCGAACATTTTACCCCGTCGTTTATCCGCGCTCAACCCAAACGTTGTACGTCCTACTCTCTTACTTAGGTCAAGCCCCATGCACTGAACAGTTAGCGTTATTCCGCTTAACGCTGAACAATACTGACATCCACGCTTGTTCATCCTGTGAATGAGTTACATGCCAAAATGAGTTATTTAGATCCAGAAACAGAATACCCCCCCCCCCCAATTTTCGAACACCGCAGTGAGATGCCGTCATTCTGAACAGACGAATGCCCAGACTCACATAAGGAATCCAGAGATCATTTCAGTCACTTGACTGCTCTCACTACGTTGTTCCAAAAAAACTGGGATAGGCACACATACACGTACACCAAAATCCAGAACAAGAATGAGTGAATTTACATTCACTAAGAACTTTGGCTTCTCCCGAAGTTCTCTGAGCCCCTTTTGGTTCGGTATAGATTATTGTATACTTCGCTTTAAAAACAACACCATACTGATGCATTACAAAATCGATGCCGCTCCTCTAATGCTACGAGGTTGGACTTATATGCGATTTTGTACTACAGTTCAATGAGCACTTTTTTCCTGATTAGTACAGGAGGCTGTTCACCACAGAAGAGAAACACTATGCCGTTGCACTGTAAGTAGTTTGCATGATAGTTGTCAGAGCCTTCTATCGAGTCAGATGAGTTACCTATATGTCAATAAAACAGGATAAAGATTGGAACATAATAAAAACAATCGAGCGTATCTTTCGGACACAATGTTTTTCTGTTATTCGTGGTCAAATCTAACCGTTGGTGACCAGTTTCGATACACTTGGTTTGGAAGACGTTCCGTAACACCAACAGTTTTGACTGACTGTGATCGGACATGCGGACATGGTTTGATTTTGCTGAGAGGCGTTTAGAAGAGTTCTAGCTTGAGTTCGATCGCCACACATCCGATCAACACACAAACAGAACGCGCCAGTTAAGGCAGTAAACGATCAGGCAGGGTACGACCATTCAAGCCTTTGAAATGAAAGTAACTGCGTTGGGAAAGAGTTCCTCTGACTGAAAAAATACTACCACTCCTGAAACGACTGACACTATAGGCAAATGAACTTCCAGAATCGCAGTTTTCAGTGTGAGTTGGACAACAGAGCTAGTATTACCGACCGATAAATCGTATCCAGTTTTCAAAAGTCCATCGTGATGATATGTTTAGAATGAGGGCCTATTAGCCATTAGGAAAATCGTCACCCACCTTCCGTTTCTCTAACAAGGTTCACGATAGTAAAGACTGCTCCGGAGGTGACGTCTAGTGTTAAAAAATCTGTCCCTTCGAACAACTAATCAGGGAAGTGAAACTTTTTCTAACGATCATTGAATTCATGAAGACTGACGGATTGAAGTTGTTGCGTTCTACCCTATTTCAGACTAAAACAAGGCATTCTGCCTTATCTTTGGGGTGTGAGGTGAACCACTTGCGATTGGACAGTCCACTTTCTATCGTGGCGCAGTTTCTTGGTTAGTTAGCATACTGGGCGCACCTTACTTATCACGAATTTGACAAATTAGCTTTGAAACACTGCTCAATATGGCGGTGAACAACCCTTTCCCAACCCAAATCACAACAACAAAAAACCTGACATCCAATTTGTCTTACCGAGTGATGCACGAGACAGGTGTGTTTACAAAACGGATGTTCCCTATCCGAGAGGAGCTGTGCCATGCCAAGTTGCTGTGAAACAAGACAACACAGGTGTACCAGAAGAGCGGATAGTTTATTTTCTCTTGATCAATATAACGAGAGGCACAGTATAACCAACCAGATGCGGGTTGGAAGGAATCCTTCCTTCAAGGACACAATGTTTAGTCAATAGAAGACTTAAATGTCTTCGGATCTTTGTTTATCTGCATAGGAAAGGTGTGAATGTGTACTCTATAGTGGTCGCATACGTAAGCATGCGCAGCGGAATGAAAGAGGCGGTTGTTCTCTAAAGGTGACAAGGGCTGGATCAGTAGAATGAAAGCACGTTCCTAAGCTGAAACGCTTGTAGAATTGTGAGAAAACAAACCTTTCCCAAAACAGACGGATAGACAAACAATCAGAGTAGAAACGAAAAAGTAGAATGGACTAAAGTGTAGACAGGCTAGTGGGAAAAAGGCAAAATGAAGGAACAGGAAGCAGTTTCAGGGGGAATCGTACAGTGGATGCAACATACAATGATAGACTAGAATGACGAAAAAATGAGAGCGACTAACAAGTTGACTGCGATGACACAGGTTGAAAAAATGGTCTAAAAAGCGACATAGAAAAATCTTAGTTTTCCACAAGTTTTATCTGGCTGTTTGTTCCAAAAAGCCTTCAACTATAGAGCAAATCGTAACAAAAACATGATGAGAGCAGAGATACCACAAGCCATTGGCACGGTTACCACCCAGGCGATTATAATGTTACGGAAGATCCGCCAGTCCACATTGTCCCGGGATCGAAAGCGTCCGACGGCAATGACCGAACCAACTTGACAGTGCGTAGTGGATACCGGTAGACCGAATTTGCTAGCAAGTAGCACAGTCAGTGCTGAACCCAGTTCGATGCACCCCCCCATTTAGTGGACGAAA
>NW_008751901.1:83333-116981 GCF_000715545.1 Opisthorchis viverrini | reverse complement strand
GAAAAAATGAGAGCGACTAACAAGTTGACTGCGATGACACAGGTTGAAAAAATGGTCTAAAAAGCGACATAGAAAAATCTTAGTTTTCCACAAGTTTTATCTGGCTGTTTGTTCCAAAAAGCCTTCAACTATAGAGCAAATCGTAACAAAAACATGATGAGAGCAGAGATACCACAAGCCATTGGCACGGTTACCACCCAGGCGATTATAATGTTACGGAAGATCCGCCAGTCCACATTGTCCCGGGATCGAAAGCGTCCGACGGCAATGACCGAACCAACTTGACAGTGCGTAGTGGATACCGGTAGACCGAATTTGCTAGCAAGTAGCACAGTCAGGGCTGAACCGAGTTCGATGCACACGCCACTTGAGTGAACGAACAAATAGAAAGGTGAGGAACACATAGAAGGCGAATATATCTGATGACTGAAGACCAGCAAATGGCAGCTCACGCACCAGATAGTTATGAATGCCCACAAGAATAAAATTAGATCGCTTTTAGAACCGTCACAATATAACCAAAACCTCTAGAAGCATGAGAAGCGATGTGCTTTCAGGTTGGTCACGCCAAAACACGAGCTATTTCGAGCAGGGGTTGGCTCTGCCTCACGGTCAAATCCATCGGGTACGTCGTAAATTCTCCTCCATTTGATAAACAACCCATTAGACCCGTCCGAGAGGAGGTCGATCGAGAAAAGGGTCCATAACAGCATTTGCCGTCAGGCACTGGAATGATGCTAATTATACCCTTTCATCATGCAGACCACTTAAAACGCAATAAGTTATTTTGCCGGCAGAACGACATTTGAAAAGCGACGGTCCCAACGGAAGTAGATATAACATCAAGAGGTTACAGTGTCCAAGCATTATCTTAGGGAGGAAACACGCCATGCCGTAAGAGTGGAGAACAGTACTTGGGTATTTTGCTTTGGATTGATAGTACGTGGTACAGGATGGTGACTTGAACACCCTGAAGGACAGTCAGGTGTAGCCATGAATCACTGGAGGTACTCAGCATCTGGTATGGGACCAGCCTACTGGGAGACGAAGTTTCAGGTTTATGGCCTGGCGATTCTGAGCAGCACCAAGTGAACAGATGCTGGTGGTCAGGTCTAAAACCGCGACGAAATCGCCGGGGTAAGTTTGACCCATAGAGTTACGAATGGTGCACTATTTTGAAGAATGAAAACAAGTCGTTCGGAGGTAAATAAGTTAGATGTATCGATAAGTTCAGTACCCACTAGGTACCATGAACAGCTGTTGGAGACGCGATTCAGTGGTATTTGATAAGAACGTGTCGCTGGTGAGTTCATTTTCAACCGATCTGAGCCTAATTCACACGGCTTCTCTCAACTAGCACCTATAAATCACAGACACAGACGGAGAAAAAATTGAACCCAAAATCTAGCTAGCATGCAGTTAGACTTATTTTCCAGTCGGTTTCAAACACTGGCCAACCTTGTCCTTAAGTTTGTAATGCATTTCTCATAAGGTTGCTGAAAGTTCGTCGATTCAGCAACCTTATGAGTAGTTATTACAATAAATGCATGTATCGCGATATCTCGGATATCGTAGCGACTGAAGCATGAAGTGGCCTATTGCAGCACATTCAGTTGCCTGGAAACATCAGAAACGAGAGATTCAGCTGGGTTCCAGGTGAGTCTCCCGAAAAACCAAATTAGTTTGCAAATGAGTGTATTGTCTTTAAGTTAGTTGAACGAATGAAGATTCGCATATCAGACAAATTAATAAACGCTTCTACATCCATAAAGCGCATGCATTTTTCAAATGTTGTAAGTCGCCAGAGGGCAATCAGTCTTCTTGATTCACCATCACTATAATGCTCCAAATGAAACCAAGAATCGCTTTTCAAGCCTTTGCCAACTTACACCAAACAAACCTACCTGGAAGGGGTTATAACGGTGAGATCCTCTCCCAGTGTCTGAATGACTCGTCTTCCCCAGACCCACAGACCAATAGAGATACCGATGCCACCGTAGACCAGGATCCAGTAAGGATTGGCCATCTTGGAATTGACATCCTGCGTCACACCGATAATCCAAAGACCCATCAGTGGCCCGATGGCGTTGCTTGAAAGGAAGCGAAGAAGATATTTTTGCATCTAAACGCACCGGTTCGGTTGACAGTGAAGACAGAAAATACTTTCAGGGAAGGCTATTGATTCTTTTGTTGGAGAAGTGACGTAATCATCATTGCAAACAGGCTGAGTCGAGGCTAATCTGCAAATCAGTAAATTAGTGGACATGCTAAAAACGGCAAATGTAATTACTTGATGACATATATCGTACGACATCATTAGGGTTGGTTTTTCGGGTCATCCAGCGACAGTTAGCGTGTCAAGAAAAGGTATGACTGAAGCAGTTGACGGAACTAGGAATAATTAGAGAGGAGTTCATGCTTATTCAGGCAGACGGACAGTGAGCGTTTTGAAACTTTTCCGTCTGCTTACTAATATAGTAACTAAGTTAAGACTGCTTCCCGGTTCTTCACATATTCTTTTCATTCACAGTGGTAGACAATATTTTTGGACTGCAGAAAACACATTGACTATCGAGCGCTGTGACAGAAACCTGTGTCTACCCAGTGCTGCTCTGACAGTCACCTGTCCTAATATTCGCTATTTGCTATTCGCGCAGATGGGAATTTGGCACTAACCGGATTGATAGGAAAATGGGTTGGTGACAGTTCGAAAGAATATTGTGATTTGAAGAAGCTACATATTGTGAGTTATTTTGTTAAACACTCGAACGCTGTTTTCCATTTAGCTCTTGTCCATGGGAAGTCACCTAAACATACCCAAACCCAGGATTTCGTGAGATATTTTTACTACTGATTTTTTTTGAGTAGAAAAGTAGCAGCCATGGAACGGGTAAAATGCAAATAAACCTAATGTTGCTAGGTACCTGACATCATTTCCACCATGAGCGAACGAACCGAAGACCGAGGTGAGTATCTGTAGAAGCCAAAAAACTCTAGCTTCTGTTGGGCGATCCTTGACAAGTTCGCGACCTTCAGAATCCTCCTGGAAACAGATGAGTGGGTGTTGGACAGAACAGAACCAAATTAAACACATTTCATGCCGTAGTAGCCCAAAAAAGTAAATGATTCCCCTCTGTCCCAAAACGTTTTGCTTCTGAGTAATTTGTAAACTTGAAACCGTATTTGCTTAGCAGGTACATACACATACAGGTGTCATGCAAGGCAACTATGCAAGAACAAGCCACAGGTGTCCATTGAATTTCAGAGTTGTGTGCGCTAAAGGCAACAGAAGTGTAGGAGTTTAAAGTGCCCAAGTACGCAGGATGGAAAAAAGTTGCGGTTGCGAACATGTTCTAAAGCGTATAGTGCATTGTTTTGCTTTCAGGCGACTGTCGGTCGTCAAAGGACACAGCAGAATAATGAGGAACACAGACCGACACTGTCCACTTCGAAAAATTGGCGCCTGTCTCGGGGAACTGTTGGGAAATGGTCTGGTATGGCATCATATGCATCATCAGCAAATCGCTTTCGCAGTTCTCCTCGAAGTGTGATAGTTTCGGACAGCCGGATAATCACATGGGACACCAATGCTGTCGCGAGCGTCAATACTTTAGGAATTAAAACATAGCAATTACTCGCTGTGTCTCAGAGCAGAAAAGGCAATGGCTATCAGCACCAGACTAGACATTGGCACTGTCATTTAGCCAAGGGGTGCGTTATTTCGAACCGTTTTCTTCGGGGAAATGTTACACCAATGCACGTAGCCACAGAGCATGAAGGAGTGTTTTCAAACAACCATTAGTGTAAGATGAAGAAAGCTGTACTGTGGAAAGACAAAAGGATGAAACAAGGAAGGATACTCAACAAAGTTCGTCTTAGAATATTTTCTAACCTAGGTAGCCGGCTAGCATCAACAGTCGTATATTTTTATAAAGCTGCCATCCACTAGCGCAAAATCCGTGACTCTCCAGACGGAAAGGCATACACCAATGGAAAGCAACTGACAATTTGGACCCTGCACTCAAAGCACACTCAGTTAAACGCTCGCCCTTTTTGTATGGTGTGTATCCTCTAACTGGTCCGTACAAAATCAGCAGAGAATTCCACATGAGGAAGGGGGAAACTCCAGTTCGAAGATACCAGCTGGCGAAGCCACATCAGAATAGGGTTGGGTTTTTCAAACAAGGGTGATGAGGACACTAGTGCATAAAATCCCGTAATGTTTGGTCCACTTTGGCAACCCGTGCCAAAACGTAAAGCTATTGTATGCCAAAGACGCGGCCCAGGGTACCCAGTGAGTTTAAAGACTCCATTTTCCACGTAGTGGATCCATGTTTACGGATGTTTACAACGTTGTTTTGGCTCCAGGTGAAACACATTTCCGAATCTAGTGGCTCAACACGTGGTTCAATGGTGGCTTTCGGAGATGTTCACATCACTTGGCAAGTAGGAGTGAAATGTTCCCATTTTGAGTGCCATGTTACTGAATTCTAAGATCCAAGATGTCATTGTGGTTGCTGA
The DNA here is from genome assembly GCF_000715545.1 of Opisthorchis viverrini. Lineage (NCBI taxonomy): Eukaryota > Metazoa > Platyhelminthes > Trematoda > Opisthorchiida > Opisthorchiidae > Opisthorchis > Opisthorchis viverrini. The sequence continues at coordinate 112,460 of NW_008751901.1, read as the reverse complement.
AGATTTGAAGGTACAGTTGGATAGAATTGGTAGAGCAACTGAAGCTTAATTAATTGGCCGACATGGGTTGGATGATATAAGCAGGGACAACTTCAAAAGACTGCTTCAGCAATGTGATAGTCGCAAACAGTCCTGATGCAATACCGCTTTCCGGGGTAACGAAACCGTCTGGTGACGTGGTGTCCCTCAGCAGGTGCCAACCCTGGTCCTACATTGGCCACATCGTCATTCACACATCGCATTCAAACTCTGCTTAGCCGTGATGCAACCGAACATGGCCCACGTACTACCTAGTGATTCAGGATTCAGATAAGCACGTCACAATGTTCTTCACCGAAGATTCAGTTTCAATGACCTGAAGTACTTTTTGAGTTCGCCGATGAATTATTCATGAGATCATTCCCATTTGAATCAGAAAAACGGGAACAAATTTGCAGTCGGACAATAGAAATGAAGTTACCTTCGAAACTGCGTGTGAAATATACCGGGATACTTATCGGTTTGATTCTATTCACGCACGACTATTCAACCTGCGGACACGTTCTCCTAAGAGAGCTCAGCAAGTACAGGCCCTAATGATACCACAGCGACACGGATATGACCACTGGATATTGAAATTGTTTTTATAATCAATTCAGGTCTCCATCGTTGAAATGCACATGTCAAGATTGCCGAAATGTCTTTGTCCTTGGTAGCTCTGGGTAGTCGGTTCCTTGATGCATCTTAACGCGTGTATTACAGCTTGCATTTAGTTTTTGTGAGCTAGCGTATGGGAAGGAGCCGTGGATACCACTCCCACTTTGTACATGTACATGTTTGGAGTTTAAATCCTTTGTTCACCTGATTGGAACATAAGTTACTGTGTAATGGTCAAGCTAAAAGCCTAAAAAATCCTCACAGATACTTCCGGTGTAAACCGTTTTGCCAAACAAAAAATATACGTTCCAACAATCGGGGCAGTATTGTTTCAAACAAACCGGGCGCACTAGACTGAAAGTCAAAATCCGAAAAGAAAAGAGTTAGGCACTTGCGGAGGCGATCTGCCATGGCTACTGATGAGGATTATGCAAAAGTGGAATGATCGATCTACATGAAATTGGACCATAACTAATACGCTGGATTCATGCAAACGCCGAAGCAATTTTGTTTCGAACGCCAACGGTTTTTCCCCCGTCCTAGCGTTAGTCAGTACAACCACACAAACAGAAGAGTTTCGTCGGTTAGCAATTTAGGTCACAAAGCCTGAGCGTGCGCGCACACACACACAGAGAGACAAACGGTATGCACACGGATTCGGAAAGCAATTACTACTACCACCAAGGGTAGCAAGCGGACAAATAACACAGGAATAATATAGATGGGAAGACTTGTGACAGATTGTGAGGCAGTGATGGACCACCATTCGGACGGGTTCAAACGATTCGGCTTTTGGAATAACAAGTTTGATGAATATGCTGAGAGCGCGGAAATGCAGTGAACGGGGTGGGAAAATTCACATGGGTTGTGGAACAGTTTAGCTGCGGTTTTTTCAACGAGACGACTGCGTAAGGGAGGGCGACGGACGTCAATGAAGCACTGCTCTGTGACACCTCAAAAGATTGGCGACTTCAAAAAATGGACAGTATCTCTACTCGTGGATACCACCCCAAGTCCTATCGGTAGTATAGGTCGTAGATTAAAGCTGGTGCTTTTGAGTGTTCTGCTAAGTGGACTCCAACGTGTGGTTTAGTGGCGCCTGTCTACTAATTTGTATTTTGGTTGTATGGCGCATGAGGATGGTCACCATGTTTGGCTCCAAGGGCAAGATAGATAGCTTCTGTTACTGGATTCCTTGTTGTAACAGTTATTTCCGGTAACTATTCATTCCTCCGGTGGGACCTAGTTTCCCGGCGAGAACATAGAAGCTGTAATCGTGGCACAGACATTTTCAACGTTTGATTTGTCGATTGATTTAACCGGGTCCCAAGATCCCCTATTCCTGGCACTCAATGAGTTCAACGCTTCCTAATAAAGTTTGAAATTTGAATCCATGCTTGTGAAACCCGCGGGCGTTTTTGTTGATCTCAGTTTGTCCAGCCAATTCGATCTAGTCTGATTTAAGGTTTCACTTCTCGTGATTTACTCTCAAAAGCAATCACCGGGTTTGCAGACGATAACCACAAACTGACCAATTCTGCCTGACCTGCAGCTAACTGACTGACTAGGGGCCAGAATAAAGAGAGTGAAAAATTGTTTAAGGTCCTAAGCCGACAGAATTTCACACAGTCTTCCAGTACCACTTACTGCGAATAGGGGCGCTGAAATATACTCACCAACACAGGCATGACAAAAGTAGTCAATGAGGTTTACGTTATTGAGGCCTGTTTGCCATATGCACGTGTGCACGACATTGGCTTATGATGAAACCGATCAGAAACGGTCCCTCTGGTGGGGTGAAAGCCATAGACAGGGCTATAACAAGACATTTGCACATGAATTGAAAACGTTTCAGAATTTATTTTTGGAGAGCAAAATTATAGTTGGTGGCCGTAATTTTTTATGATAACTTTTGTCATCCTTTGTATTACAGAGCTCTGATTCACGCCAGCACCGGCTGCCTAGTATCGCCATCGACTGTTGTGGAGGGGTTGTCTATCCGGAATACTTTTGTTCGCCTGTTTTGCAATAAACTTCGTTGACGTAACGCAAAATTCAGGTCTGGTAGCGTGGACAGCGGAAAGCACTCACCTCCCCAATGGCCGGCAGTGAAGGTTGAGCTAGTACCCCTCGTTTGGTAATTGACAACATATGATCGGTCGAGTCTGATGGCATGGAAGTACAGTAGGCGTTAAACTGATTTCCATTCGGTTGAGTTTGCATGTTCGCCAGTTCAACTGGTTCAACTTCAAAAGCTTTTCGAAAAAGGGATGCGGAGAAAAACGGTCATAGGTTACAGCAAAAAATGATGAATTTCTGATCTTCAAAACATAACTCAGAAATTTCGCTTTCGTTTCTAGCTCGAAACGTTTGGACTAAAAATGTGAGTCAGGTGAACGTTTTCCGCTGCAATGAATGAGAATCCTTATGAATCAAAGTCAAACAAACGGGATTACAGCGAAAAAGCCTGCGGGGAGCTACTTGATCCATTGATTCCTGAAACTTGACATGCTAGCGGTCAGATGAGTCAACGAACAAAAGTGCCCATGAGAAACTGTTACAGGATGAAAAAGAACTGGTCATTCCGGAACGTTGGAATATAATATTGGTCGATAAAAAGCCGAGCGTATATGTCTTGATTTTGAATGCATTAACACATGGGTTTTTGAAGCTTGACAACCCTGAATAGCCGGAACTTGATTGAAGACGAATCAAAGAAATAAGCGGGAAACAGTTGGCTTGACCTTGAGGCCGTTATTCCCCGTATTGGAGGGGTGCAAAGGATTGTTGAGAATGGTTTGCATGGTTTGTTCCTAATTTGGTGTGCAACGGTGGAGAGATTAGGGTAGGTTAACCAACCGTTTACCACTTCTTAGCACAACTCATGTTTTTACCTCCAGCCAGATGGCTCAGTGGTTAAGGCGCGAACTCACTGACTGGAAGGTCCATGCTTTGAGCCCGACCCCGACATATCGACCGCTCTTGTCTAGGTTTGGGCAACTCGGATCTATCTCAGTCCTCGTGTTTCCCTCGGGTGGTATGGCAGCCAGGGACCGAAAAAATGTTACAGCCAAAAAGGTTATTAGTTCTTATCAACTCAGCTCCAGCAGCTTGTTTCTATTCGTTTGATTGTTTTCTCTAACTGCTTCGAAATTTCATCATGACAACCCCAAATTCCAGTTATTCTTCAAAGTAAACTACCAATAAGAACAAAGTTTTTCATTCTATGCCTGAAGGGAAACCGCAAACAACATCCTGGCTTGCCGGGACACTTGTAGTCCATACGGGTGAGTTGTTTTTCTTCCTAAGGTATCGCTTCGGTAGAATGCAATCATAGGTGTCTGTTGATGTTGAGCTCTAACTGGACATTAGTAATGTGCCCAAACAGAGAGTTTGTCGTTTTTACTAGTGTTTCAGGTGCCGGTGAGCCTTTCTCTTAGATGAATGAAGTGTGGGTTGAACTTTGTACAAATGGTGAAATAGCAAAAACAAACACTTTTTTGGGTGGCGTAAGCGTTAACAACTTTATCGAAATTACGAATGACTGTTCCCATTTTGTAGTACATACATATACCTACAACCAGTCTGCCTTTCTTAAAAAATTGTAGGTGATATGAATAGGACCACAGGAGATTTGTTCAAACACACTTCATGGGCACGCCAGACAGATTTGCGTCGTATCGAATGGATGACAAATGAACCGGTAGCAATCGTACAATAGTTATGTGGCAGCAAACCGATACAGTTATCGAAAGTAACCATTAAACGCCACATAAAAGAAGTACTAAGTGTCCCTGTTAAACTAACTGTATGATAAATTCACGGAAGGCCTCCCTATGGGATACTTAACCAGGGAACCTTGTCACTGCAAAAAGATTACTAAAAAACACGAGCGAGATGTGTACTTTTGTTTATCTTTCAGTGAATGGACGCACTCGTAGTTTCGCGTGATACAGTGAAACGCATTGTATTGAAATTCGGGCTACAGGCATGTTCGGAAGGACATATCTCATGGGAAGGTTGCGATACACCTCACATATAACAGCTGTTCCCAGGCACGTGTTTTCTCACCAACTGTTTCTTTTTGGAGGGCTGCAACATTTTCGAAGCATCGCGGTGGTCCGTAGGATAGTAAAGCTGGGTTTATCAATGGGGCAGGACAACATATACACAGGGCTTCAGTTGAATATCGGTGCACGAGAAGGACTCACTTCTAGAGACAACTCTGCGAGCACCGGCAGACCGTACAACATGAGGAGGATTTGGGCATTCTTGGTCGCCTGTTGCCCGACCATCCGCAAGTCTATTCGCCGTATCACCGTGAGGTTTGACATGCGGGGTATTGGTAATTCGATTTGAGCCAAATGCAACCTCTGGAATGGCTGCGTTATCTCGGAGGTCGTTGGTTTTCGGAGCTAGTTGTGACGGGGTCTCAACGGTCACGTCATTTTCCGGTTTGCCTTTTCGTTTTCGTTTACATTTTCGGCAAAACATCTCCAGTCTGTGACAACCACAGGCAATGTACATTTTGTCCAAAATCCCCGGTCCGGCGTTATCACCGGCTGAACAGAATGAGAGGAGGAATGAGGAAAGAAAATAGGTTAGTTAAGGGAGGCATTCTCTAGTTGCTCATTGATGATGATCGATTTTTGACAGTTTTTTGTGTGATTAGATCATCTTTTCAAAAAATCAGCTGCAGTTATATGTGTAATGTAATATTGTCGATTGAAAAATTTGAGGTCCTATGAATTGCAGTAATCAAAGCCGACAGGACAAAACACTAGAACGGACTATTTGCCACATTCCATTTAGGCTCTCTATTATCTAGTTCACTGAAGCAGCCGAATTTGTTTTTAAAAAAATGGTCGAGAGTTCAGACAATAATAGTGGTAACGTTGACATGGAGCCCAGTGTTTGTGGTAACGGTCTGTAGTTCGTTCACTGAGTTTTTTATTGGAGCAAAACGGTTTATGACTGATCCCAGAGAAACCCTTTTCTATTTCTACGGTTATCAACGTGGATGCGCTATGAAGTTGACGAATCCAGTATGTTGCCATAAATTCAAGAGTGGCGACGATGGTGAGGAGACAAATAAACCACGTGCTGAAATGTTCAGAATATGAACTCAGAAGGAACGAACTGTGATTATTTTCTACTGATAATAATTGACCAAGAAATATCACATGGTCCTTTCGAGACTTGTGTGCCATGTGTTTGTCCACTGAGTTCACCTGATCATACAGTTTGTGGGCTTAGAATCTGTAAGTCCTATTGCCGAGACAGACCCCATACTTGCTGATCCTGGCTTGTATGAGTACCCGATAGTATCTGTCTGGATAGCATGGACAAGCTAAATTCGCTCAGAACGGCTTTCACGGATATCTCACACAAGTCTTTTGAGCGGTCGATAATATAGTCATTGGCGAGGAATTTGTGTTTCTCTAAATCACTATGTCAGACTGAAGACAGGTGTATTGAGGTTAGTTATGGTGTGTGGCTCAATTTAGAAAGAAAACAAGTCTTGTCTTATCATCACACCGATCTGGAAGATACTTCTCAATACAATTGGCATCGTTGTCATCACTAGCCTAGGATCCTAAGGTGACTAAACGTCATCGGGGTCGCCTTGCCAACCAGAGATCTTCAACATAGCAAGGGTTAACGTGGACACGTTCTGCCCCGTAAGATCCGGTACAAAAAGCATCGAGTAAAATGGATATCTCTGACATTCATTGGAGAGTGTAAGAGGAAGGATCGGAGTATACACTCATTGTTCGACAAATCGTTGCTTCAGGCGTGCTACAAATGTTGAAGGTCACGCAGAAACTGCGGGATGCCACAGGAGGAAATAAATAAAGTCCTTATAAATGGAAGTATTTCGTTCATCAATGTTAATCACTTGAACGTGGAAAAATGCTAGAATTATTGTCCCAGCCGTACAACCGTTCCGGCGCCTAGCTGCCATGCCACTAAAAAAGCACGGACGCTGAGATACTACCAAGCTAACAATGACTAGACTGAGGCAGTTAAGATGCAGAGGACGGGTTCGGCCCACGAACCTTGGAATTGGCAGTTTGGAGCCTTAACCGCTGAGCCATTTGGAGTTCAGTAGGTTGATGTGGCCAGGCCAACTTCTGTGGAAAGCATTCGTCGGCACCTTGATGTAAGTTTAGTGTCCGTAACATCAGGGCTCAAAATACAACGGGAAACCGCTGACTGTTTCAGGTTGCGTTCAAAGAATCAAATAGTTACCCCGAAGGAAGTCACACTCAAAAGAGAACACAGAATAAAAAGCTGAAAAACGAATGCCCACAGCCCATTTTGTAGGAACAACCAGAATTCACACAACTGACGTGATATGGTTTAGTGTTCATCCGTTATAGAGACAGGAAATGCAACACACAGAAGCGTAGCACAAACAACAAGAGAAAACGGTGTATTCATCGTTGTTTTTTCGCTGAGCTACCAAAAATATCGTCAACAGAAAACGACACATTGGTTAGCAGATGCATGTATGCGTTGCGGATGGGGTAGAGGTAAGTTAGTTCTACGGTAACCAAGACCATCTAATCAACACCTGTGCATATAAGACTGGCGATCTGGTTCTGATCAGAATCGTTTCACTGAGTCTCGAGTTTGCATTAGGTGAGAAGATCGAAAGCGCGTTGCCAGGTCTCACAAGTAGCTAATCTTCTTTACGTGTCATGTTATCGATGGAAACGTATAAGTCGGGATCGATTGTTTTGCTTGTTGTGGAATCGCAGTCGATACTACTTTTGAAAGAGTCCAGTTATGTCTTGTAAGAGTTGTCTGTGTGTTTTGCAAATGAACTGGTGGGTAATGTATGAAGAAAAATCAAACGCGTTTCGACAGACAAACTGAAAATGGATCTACCTGTAAGGTAACCAATCTACAACCACATAGGTTTCCTTCGACGTTGATCTGGTCATCTATGAACGCCAGGCATGTGGACAACTCTATTTAAGGTCACATCATTAGGCTTGATTGTCTGTCGAGCCTCGGTGTACAGAAGGATGAAACTTTAGTGATGACCGTCTGCTCCACAGTGTGCATCTTCCGACTTCATCGAACAGCGTCTCTAGCGCAGCATATTTTTGGACTAGCAGGGTAGAGCTCGTTAACTGAATGTATTGGTCATTCTGTGTGGTGATGCAGTAGACTGAATGTTGTTCCATTGGTGCACCAAGATTTTTTTTAAAAAAGGCAGGAAGATTAAACTGTTCTCGGATTCGCCTTCATCGGACAGCGAACATTAGGTGCATCAAACGTACAGTAGCTTGAAAGACAGACAAAAGTGGAAATTAAGACCGCATCAATGCGGCGTCTGTAAGGGAAACCAGCAGTGCCAGTGAGAACCTAGGTATTGCGGGTGGGCATTTTTCCAGGCAGTTCAACCTATAATCTCTCTACGTGAGTATCACGACAGCAAAGCACAGATAAGTAGACACTAACACTTAAAAACAGACAATGAGAATGCCCTCGAAAGCTGTCAAGCAAGATGCTTCATTTAGAAGCGCTCTCAACTTGCCAAACGCAGCCTATCCGAAACGAGTACGTGAAATAGACCATGCATTGCAAATGCTACTTTATGCTGACGTTACTTGAGGAATTCGGTTATTTGAAGATTTAATCCCCAATGTAATGCATTCCAAACACAGCGTATTGCATTATTTTTCATCAACTATGAATGTAGGGTAATTATTCAGAGGGGAAATTTTCTCTGTGAACAGATGGATTCATCAGGGGTTCACCCTTCGGTGCGGTCCTAGCCGACATATTTGTGGCCAGGATAAAAATTGACATCCAACACGGTAATATCTGTAGAACCTTATTCACGCTAACCGTTTTTGTAATCCAACGGTTGGTCTCATGTTTATTTTGGAAGCATTTCACAAGAAACACTCTTGCATTTTGTTTACCGAACGGGACGAGAAATTGACATTTAGGACATACTGCGCGTAAATCAAACCGTCACATCCGCAGTTTCTTCAGAAAGGCAACCTAGGTGGGCTAGTCCATTCACATAAATCTGGCAAGGGGTTGTTCCGAAGGAACAATTCAGCTGCACACAGAAGACGCTTCAGCAAGGAACTGGACTGTTTTTAAACATCCTTCGTGACAATGCCTAACCTGATAGGCTCTAAAAGCAAGAGGGAGGCCAAACACAACAAGAAGAATAGCCATCGCCGCCACTGAATCTTGTCTGTCTGCATATGCCTTATTAGGGGACACGGTTAACCAATCGTTTGTGTAGAAGCTAACAAAGATGTTCAAATGCACATTCTATGCAGGCTGTCTACGCATGACTAGAAAGCAGCTGGTCGTCAGACTACATTGATGTTCGTCCCTCGGCTTGCTTGTTCCTGTGGGGCTCGCGATATGGGCCAAACAACGTGGCTTTCGTGCTATTGAATGTTCGAGTAAATTCCATCCTGGATAGCCAAAGCTTTCATTCGAACAGTAAGCAGCTCATCCAGAAAACACAGGACACCAAACGGATAATTCTACTGTCTTAAGGGTCGCCTATGGAGTCAGTCGAAAGTTTCCAAGACTGAGAGGAATAAGGATGTTGAACACAGCTGTACATCTGAGAGATCCAAATCAAACTGTGAAATATACAATGGTCGCCAACGATTTACGTTCTACTTTCACTACAATCCTCCAAAACTATCCTTTTTTCCATACTGGGTTAAGTAGGAATGCTAATTTACTAAACTGTATATAACAAAAGGCAGGATATAGTGAATCCTGAGTAGCAAGCCAGTACACGCTTTGTCTTCTTTTTGATACTTAACTAGTCACATGACGCTTGGATTGAGAGATTTTCCATGCCACCACCGACCGCGTCTGCGTGCGCATGGCGCTCCGGACCCTAAGTTATTCATTGGTTTAGGTCGCGAGGTGAATTAATGAGGAAGTTTGACTGTCGTCCTGTCAACTAAGGAGTCATGTGACCGATACCGCCACATTCCCCCAACCAGGTCGAACTATTACGTAGTGGATTGCATATCAAATTTAAACCACAGGACTCATTACAACAATGAATATATATTGAAATCCATTGATGTCCACCGGATTGCGTTCCTGCTACGAAAATTATAACTGGTCCACAGCAAGGGGGGAGAACCGGTGCACATCCGTCGCGAACTTTTGTAAGAGACTCAAATTATCGACACTAAGCGAAACTACTCGTCGAAACTTTCAATTATTTCATTTTGAGAGCTGAAACAACACACTATTTCAACTACTGAAACGTCACAAAATTAAAAATTATCTGCGGAGTAACTACACTAGATAACCACCCAATTGAAGCAAAGATCGCCGTCAGAGAGAAAAACAACTAATAGATTGTTTTCCCCTAGTTTTTGTCAATCTTTGCGCTCGCTGACGTTATTATGGTCGTCTTCATGTATCTCTGTCCGTTGGACTTCTTTCTCAATGAAGACGACCATAATAGACAAGCAAACAAACGAACATTAAACAGTTGACTGATTCGACGGGAAGCTTGGGATCAAAATTGTACAAACCACTTCAAATCAAACAAACATCCGGGTCGTCTTTCAGTCTGTCTTCAACTCTACCGTCAGCATGCAGACTAGTATATCACTACCTGATAAGTCATTTCAGGAAGATGGCGAGGCAACGTTGAAGCCCTAGAATCCTCAATAGTAGAAATACTAGCTAGTGATCCTTTGGAGTGAAGCCACCTAATGTTTTGATCAGAAAGGGTGGCCTCACATGAAGATTCATGGGATTTTGCTGTGTACAACTGCTGTTTTGGTAAGGAAAGTACCTGTGAGCATCTCGTCATCAGATGAAATATAACAATTGAACTGTTCCTGAACTGGGGAGGATGATTTTAGCAAAGAGGCCAGGATTCCTGTCCTCATCAACTGTTAGATTAGCCATGCTCGAACAAAATTGAAAGTCTTACGGTATCGAAGCCATCGGTCTGAAACATGGTTAGAAATTAGTCAGAAATTAGTCAGATGACTCTCTCAAGATTGTTAAGTAGATGTGCAGTTCTGAGGTAGGCAATCTGAGACGTCTGCTTGCATGGAAACACCATCGACCCATCTGAGTCGACCCAACGAGCTTCAATATGGGCGAAATCTTGAAAGCGATTGAAATTTTGGGATCCGCAAATGGCTTTTCTAGTCTATTCTGTAATAAAAAGCCTCCATACACAAACAAAATGTTACACTGTGAACGGGACAACCTTTTTTAATGAGAAAAACACTCCCAATTTTTTGGCTAGATGAGTCCATCATCCTGGGAAATTCCTGTGATCAAACAATAAACGATTCACACACAGGGGAACAACGCAGCCGAAAAAACAACCAGCACACGGGAGTCTAACGGTTGCGTCTCTAAGGTGAAAGTTGGGCTATCATCTGCATAAGAAGGCGATCGGTTCTTCCGTTGCAGGCGTCACCACAACTGTAGATGAAATGGTAGATACCGTGGAAGGTATGGTCATCGGATTGGCTCTGACAACGGGATTTTTTCGGTTCGGACAAAACCTGGCCATGCAAATAGGTCGGGTCCACGTGGGACTGATTCGGTTTCATTTTGAAACTTCTGGTTGTGTGAGAGATTCATAGTGAACTGTACAAAAGTCTTCTCATAGATAATGGCCTCCGCCTAATTTTGCTCAGTCTTGTTATTGATATAATATTGAAACATGTAGTCCAAGGGACCACAAATCTGAGGATCTGAAACGGATTCTCAAGTTAGATTACTGGGCTTATTGGTCACAATCCATTTCGAACAGAATTTTCGAAGTGCTCCCTTGCTTTGGAGTGCTTAGGCACCTTTTAAGTTTGAATTCGTGCTCCGGGTATTCACTGCCCTGGTGTCCAAATAAAAATTCAAGGCGAGGGGCCCAAGTTTGTTGATTGGCTTACGTGTCCTAGCCGCTTCGATGGCCAAGATCTTGTTGGTGAAGGCAATGCATGCACTGGTAAAGCGTGAGCAACACTAACCAGGTTGTTTAGTCATGGTATTTAAACGGAACTCACAGGAGCCTTGTAACCAAGGCGAATTGCATTACGGTCGCGAACCATTAATTGGATACCTCAAATACCCTCAGACCTTCAGTCACCGGTGCCTTCGCGACATAGATAAAGCTAGCTGGCTGGGGATGTCATCAATGTGAGCACTGATGACGGGAGGTTTGCAAGCAAATTGGTGGACAGATCAACAGCCACCTGCGACCCGTTAAACAACTGAGCTACTAATATTTCGATATACTGTTAACTTTGGAACATAAATGCCCATTGTGCAGTTGGGCTGAGAACTCCCAGAATGATAACTCTCATGGATGCAAATCGAGAGTGGAAACCAACAGACTGGAAATTGAGCGCGTTTCATTTTCTGATGCAGTCGTTCCAGAATAAACACTAAATTATGACCCATAATGCAGCTGGTTCCACCTCAGTGGACATGCATTCTTCTGGAAGCTTTTCTAGCTGACCCCTGACGTAGTTTAATCCATGTTGTTAAGGGCGTGCCATTTTGAGTTGACGGCAACAGTAACTGCGACAGCGGATTTGTATCCTCGTGTTACTGCTACTACTGACTAACGTTGACGAAGGAACCCTGTTCGCTGGTTGAAGACATCTGGAACTAATGAAAATAGCTATGCACGGTTGTCTCCCACTGTGAGATCGTACGGCACTCGTGCCACTGCTTGTCGAATGTGACAGAAAAGCCCAAAAAGCAGTTGACAGGTTTCACCACAAACTTGTAGAACTATTTTGCGCTTCCTGAACCAATGTATCCAGATAGATCAGGAATTTCCGCCCAAAGTGATGTGTGAGTAAGTAGACAACACTAAAAATTGAACCGAGGACAAGACGGACTGTTTCTGAAACCCATCAAGGAAGGCACGGTGATTACTCCAAAAGCTAGCTGTCTTTAGGTCCACCAGGCCTTCTCGGGACACCATTTCGATGTTGCTAGTATCCGCTCCATGCTGCTGTCAACCACACCTAGGTAAAAAAAGGTCATATGAATAGGGTGTTTACGATTGACATTGCTGGACACAATCAGAATAGCTGAGACTCTGTAAGAGAACCTCAACGGCCATGCGTCAGTTCAGTTAGTTTTGCTTTGTTTCGTGTAGCAGTATTGTTAAAGTCGACGGACTTAATCAATTTTCCTTCGAATCAAGTTGGGAGGAGCGAGAGCTGGGTGCCACGTGTGCACAGGTGCACCGTTTGTCAGTAGTGAAAAATTGTAAGTCGGGTAGTCAGGACTATTTGTCCTTCACCCCTCAAGATGTAAGTTATCATGAAGGATTGTCATGCGTTAATAAGTCAAGGACCATATCTGGACCATCTTATACTGATAGATCCCGATAGAAATCAAAAGGCTTCACTTTTGTTATACTGAATCCCCAAGACGATTCACTGAACTGCAGAGTCAAACACAGCATTTACATCAGCCACGACCCACAGAGTAACATCTGTGGTGTCCTCTCAGCAAGGATTACCCAGAATAAAGCGTCTGATCTGCTCCACAAACAACGGTTAAAACAAAGCTACAATCTAGTGGAAACTACTGAAGACAGCGAGTAGTTGGGCTTACCAATGATGCGTTTCCGCAAGTAGGGAAGCATGAATAATTTGATACACAGTACTGTGATTGTTCCACCGCCGCAGCCGAGGATGAAAACTCCGTAGATGGGAACTTTGTGGAATTGGAACACTGAAAATAGAGAGAGAGAGAGAGAGAGAGAAATTGAGGTTTTGAGTGCACTTTTCACCCATGTGCTAGACAATGTTTTGTATACTGTAGTTTGTTGCACAACAAACCAGACAACCACAACTATTTGCCAAGATTTACATATAAAGTGATACACTGAGACCTGGGAATTCTGCGCCACAGCTGAACTTCAATCGTAGTTTTGTAATTCCTTGCCTTGTTACAATGCAGTCAGTCAATCATGCACATATGGGCGGTGGAGCGTTTTATTCCCATCAGCACAGGTTGTGGTGTTCTTCTATGTTGAAGCGTATGAACATTGGACAAACAAGTGATTTCAGGAGACAGGGCAAACAACAAATCGATGGTTGCCGAACAAGTTTAGGTCAGGAATGGCACAATGCCAAGTGATTTGTAGTTGCGATTGTCCTATTCTAGTAGCGTGTAGTTAGGCATGGCATCGCTATCGACACGTTTTGTTTTTCGAAATGCCACAAGCTAAAGCGTCATGGAATTGGGAACGAAATAATTAGATTTAATAGAACACCCAGACCGGTGCCTGTAGCGAACCATTTTAATCTATCTATCTAAATTCGTAGGAAACTCCAAAAAGGTATAGACCAACGAAAAGAAGAGCAAATCAGATAATTATATGGGACAGGTGATATAGCTGGCCTAACGAAAAAAACTGCAGCGGCAAAACACACCAGTAAACATAAACAAACGTAGACTAGATTATGAGTGGCGCATGAACTTGCCCGAATACTTGGGACCGCGCGTGAATAGTTACCAACCTAGTACGGTGATGCACTTAGGATAGGGCTTTTCACTTACATGTCAGTGCACAACATGCATTTGCGATTACTTGTTGTAGGTTCACACTGGTGATAGTGTGTGTTGGGACGAGTGAGTGGGGAAATATTCGTCTACCCTTCCAAGCTCTCACTGTGTGTTACTCAACTCAACTCGACCCGACCCGACCCGACGGGGATGGGTTTTCGGGGGTCGAGACCCGAAACGGCAACTAGGGACAAGATCGAAGGCAACAACAAAACAGTTCTCCGTTAGCTGGGGATTCCGCGAGTCAACAAAACTAGGCACGAAAATAAAACATAACGACGTAGCAGGTTACCAAGAAAACAAGTTATCTGAATCGAAGGTTGTGGCCTATTCAAGTTCTAAGATCAGCAGAGCTAACTACTAGTAGTAGGGTACCGTTGATGCCTGAATAGTTGGGTGTTTCGATAAATTTTGTGAATAATTCCTGAAATGGAAAAGAACCTTATATGGTAACCGTGTGGTGCGCGAGACACTCCGCGAGGCTGAAAACAGGGCTTGTTCAGAAGAATAAGGACAGCATATTGAACAATATGTCACAAGTCCAAAGATTGCACTTCGCTCTACATAACAGCAAACGCCAACGGAGTGGTGCGACGCCTGTTAGTCCTTGTTATTCGTAACAAACAACTGATCTACTAACTAACTATCATTTCCAGTAGTTCAGCGCCAGCAAAGCTGATACATAAGCCCGCACATTCGTGAACTCCTTTTGACTTGATATGACTTGGCCAAAGATCTAGTTTGATCTACTAAAATAGCACCATTAGTGTCTGGTTTGGAATGCCTAGTGAATAAAACAGCTAGAGATAATGGAATGAAGCAACCCGCGGTGACTCACTTATCAAGAATCGTTATGGCTAGAAACAAACACGCATTCGTGATAGTCTTCCGAGTTTAATGATTCCTATTCAAACTAAGCTGGAGAACGGCATAATGAGTTTCCAGTGTCAAGATAATGAGTAACGACAATGATAGTATGGTGGTTCACCGTGCCACACTAACATATACACGAATATTGGATATTCGGAGCATTCAGTTAAAACGAAACGGAGCATTTTTCCACTAAACATAGGACTAGGCAAGAAGAGAGCTGTAAACTGGACAGTGATATGACATGCCAAGTGAATGTCCTAACCAAAGTAACCTTCAGTTTATAACCAGTTCATCTACAGTCACTTTTTCATCAAGAAACAGCTCACAACCATCAGCACAGCCGACAGGACGTTCCCATCAGACACAGATTGCTGAACTCTGATTGTCTTGTGGCATCTTCAGTTTGTATTGACCAAGTTGCAGATCCACAAGACAGTAAGAATCGGGTGGCTGCAAAGTAGACCCTGCCCTTAAACTTGTATCAAGTGTACCATACCTTGAAAGCCACAATGAAATTCACGATTCTGGCAGTCGTTTTGTCTTTTGTCAGTTTACCTTGACATGCACCTGCGTAGGTGGGTGAGTTTATCGAACACATTACATTGGGCTTTTCCAAGAAGCAATTCAGTAGCATTTTACACAGATCGGTGTGCAATGCACGTCAAATGATACAGAGTTACTCAAAATGGTTAGCACTTGTGAGCGACCAATCCAACATAAGCGACATCACTTTCAACCCACTTACTACCTCTGAGCGAGCACCTTGAAAGTTCCGAGTTGTGGGAGGCCGCTTAAGAAGGGTCGAGAACCATATTGATAAATAAGGGATAAGAAAAAACAATATTGCTTCGCATCGTTGGGTGATACAAATCGACAGGGAGTTAGCCACAGACCTATATGCATACACCGACAAAACGTAACGGTCTCTGAACACTATCGGATAGGTTACCGGGCCTCACGGCCAATTGCCGGGATGTGCAGTTTTCCGGATATACTTTTCTAACCCTCTTTATTCGCAGGAAGGCAGAGCACCTGCTGCCCGTTGCTTAGCAGAAGACAGTGTGGATTTACTTACAACCGATAGGATCTGCGTGGTGCGGTCACTCGCTGCTCATCATCAGGCTGCGTTTTTTGACCACATGGAGTGGTTCTAAGCGTATAGCCTGCGGAGTCACTGCACCAGTCAAACCAGTGTCGACGTGGAACCTTCTGGTCTGGTTCGCCCAGCGAACGGACCCGAAACCGTGGCTGAGCTATTACATCTTTGACTAATATTCACGTAGCCAAGGAGGTATGCGAATCAAGATGGCGTTTTCAAAGCCTGTAAACGAATAAGCAGAGCGCATTCGTGGCATTGAAGTTAGATGAGTGTGAGTGAGTTACGGGATGAAACGGTGGAGAATCATCTGGGGTAATGAAAGATCGGTCGCTATACAGAAAGACAGAATTAGGTTACGTGAGACTTGATTAATGAATTAAGAGTCACGAAAACGATTAGCTTGACGGAAATGACAAGAAGCAACCCCCATGACATGATACTCAAGAGTCAGGGTGTGGAGACGTTCCTACTTGTTTTGAAACTAGGCGTGTTAACAGGAGGTATACATCAGCTGTTTTATGTGAACACAACGAAAGCGGTTTTGGTCCATGGCTTAACGAACACACAGGACAGCGCCAAGTTCTCCTAGGGTCAGAAGCCCAAACGTGTCAGGAACATGTCACCCTGAATTGTAAAGAACGTGTAATACTGAAAGGCAATGCGTACCAGCGGATAACTCAGTGTAAGTGGTGTGCGATAATGGTAGTTGTAGAACCCTCAAATAAACAAATGCCGTCGGATATTTGTGAAGCGTGTGCACGTGGATGGATGGTGGCCGGGTTGTGCCAGCGATTTAGCGTGTACATGGAGGTCCCCGGAATTCACCGAGCAATGAAGCCTAATCAGGCGACTACAAGAGGAGTCGAGTGCAATGTTACGCGAGTTGATTGCAAGGTGCAGGGCACTCAAGTCTTGAACCAGAATGACAACTCAGGTGTAATGAGACGCAAGAGGAACACTGAATCGAAAAATGGAAAATTGGGACCCCCAATGGTGTCCAGCGTCTTCTCAAGGAGGAATTTAAACATAAATTTGGAAGTGGATAGTCTTCCGAATGTATGCTTGCTAGAGGCAATTTAAAGTAAGGATTTGAATGAGACAGTTGCTAACTTTCTCGGAGCAATCAAATGGATAACACTGAGAAACACGTCCACTAATTTGGCATTTTCTACCAAGAGGTGTTATGATTAGAGAGATAAATAAAACTGACTGGAAGTCGCATGTAGAAAAGTAATTTTGTCAGGAGAATATCATACAAAATTTCAATTCGAAACCATATGCAAGGACTGAACGCAGTTGCTGACCAGCAGTGTATATTCGTGACTCAGAAGGGCTTCGTAATCCAAAAATCCGATAAGATTTGATAAAAGCAAAAAAGAATACAACTCCCCAGTTTTGGTGTGGACAAAAAGGAATAAATGCGACAGAACAAAAGGGAAGCTGTTCGGATGCGCGTGATGTGAATACTGGTCCAACGAAACTCCAAAAACTTAGATATAATTAATCTCATCCAGCAGGATTGAGTGAGCTGTGGCGTTACCTGCTTGGAGGTCCTGACAGGCGACTCGACCAGAATAGTTACCGGATCATTGTTTTGCAGCATCAGACAAACCAATCACATCACCCAAACTTCTGTATTTTTGTATGTTTACATGTGATAAGTCTGGTGCGGCCAGCATGCGCCTCACACTTTCGGGGTTTCAGATCCACGCACGGCCGATGATATACGTAGCTGATGAGCTCTAATAAGGGTCAAAATTATATCCAGACGCTTTAGTGTGGGCTGATCTAGGACCAAGACAAAGATTGGGGTGATCGAATTTGGTTTGGGACAAAGGAGATTTGCTCATGTACGATGTGCCTGTTAATCGTTCTCTATAGGATAAGATTGTAGACTGACCCGACTTGGATGGCAGTTCGGGGTAAGGTAAGTGGTTTGAGAACATTCTCATTCGTGCAGTTGAATACCATGTAGACAATACAGGTAGTCAAAATGTACTCTCAGGATGCTGGACCGAACACCGTATGGCGTAATTGCTAAACACAGATCGAGTACAAACACTGGAAACAGACAAATACAGGGGAAAATACGTGAACGAGAATTCAGGTTTAGAGGATCGATAATGTCCCACGGACCTAAATGGAGATTCTGTTTGAATGGCGCAGTCACTCTTATTTTCAGCGACTGTTCCTTGAGGACACAGGAGTTCTTGGTACAGAACCCCAGCCGGCAGGAAGATCGAAATGGACCAACGAAGTAACTAAAAGAGGTTGAAATTTGACATTGCGCTGATTTAGTTCCTTCGTTGATGAGGAGCAGAAAGTGTTATGCAAAAGCTGGATTATTCTAGTGCGTGCTTCAAGTTTCAGTTCAGATGCCGCTCTGGGGTACAAGATGAATTGATCCATGTTTCACAAACGATGTTCTGAGGTTGTTCAAATTATTTTAGCTGCCACTAAGCCCCTACTTTCCGAAGAGCTCTAGGTTGGCACGAGGCCTTGTCTGAAGTAGTCGAGCTAGAACAGCAAAATACCGGAAAATCGAACGAGAAACAGTCTAGAATGGTTCTAAAAGGAGCCGCACGACAGCCCACCAGCACCTTGCACTTAGCCCCATCTTAGTAACTGAATGCGTAGGAGCTCTCATAATCTGCAACAGATTTATATACTGAAACGGAACGAAGATCACAAGGAGAAACCGAAATAAGCGAAGACCACATTTAGCATCGTGTAGCTGAAAAGGCTTGGGGCACTGATTGGACGTTATTGGAGGAACCACAGGATCATCAGTTAGGTCTGAATACTACTGGTGAAATCGATGGCGTGGCCTAGGGTTAGAGGGCATTTCCAATGTTCACCAGCTCGCAGTGACTTGTCGGATTAAGGGGAGTTTTGTTCAATATCAACATGTGTCACATGCATCGACATTTATATTCAAGCGAAATGAGAAAAGCTGTTGCCTCAGTTGCCTAAACTAACGAAACAAAATACGTGGAGTTTGATAGTTTGCAACTTTGAAACATTGTCAGAATGCAAGAACCACATCAGTTGTTGATGTGTAAATGCGATCCACATTCTAAAATATTTCGCTACTGACAGGCGAAAGTTTGAGGGAGAAATAAGGCACTAAGGCGGGAAATCTCCTCCTATCTTTCTTCAACTTTTGACGTCAATGTGATGCAAGCCTATCGGGGGAGGAAGACTTGGAGTGGATTACCATACTGTGGCCGGTAGTGTTGTGTGTATGCGAAGCGCGACCACACTGCTTATCTTTACCCGTTACGCGGCACCACACATGCGTGTAGCAAGCACGCAACTATTCCGTTCTACAATCTTTTGAAAAAGGCTGGGGGACGATCGGCTTATTTTTCAAACTCTTCCGAGAAGATGACAACGCGATCGATTCCAGCCACCTCCCCAGTGGCTGAACATTCCATACAAATTTTTGGGAAGACGCTCAAAGGAAAGCCGATTGACAGTTTGATAGAATCCAGACATTTTTTTCGGATTCGCCCCAGGGACGTGTTTTTCTGTATGCGTACTACTTTCTTCTTCTTCACCACCGACTGATTAGGAAGTAAGGACCTACCACCGACGACTAACGAATTTGGAAAGACATCAAAGTCAGCGCCACTAATGTGTTAACCAATAGAACTTCGTTATATTAGCGCTATTTTTTTTTACTTAGTTTCGGTTTGTTCGGTGACAAGAATCTGAGACGACAGGAGCCCCAACACACGTAAATATTTTTCGGGGTCGAAGATTTGAGACTTAAACAATCTGAGCTTTAGTATGAGATGAGGCAAAACACCATACTCAGAACAAGATTTACATCAGCCAATAGAGCAGTTGGAACAAACTGTCAAAGCAAAGTTCGCCGATTTTCCAGAATAGTAAATTGTGGATCTCGTCAAAGCAGTCCGACTCAAGTGCTTTTAAGCATTAGCTCCAGTGCATTCCTACCAGCCATCGACAGCCGTATGAGGCTCATCGTTCTCGTTTCAACCATTGGAACGCATCCAGGAGTAACAGTCAGAATCGCATTTTAGATGACCACTGACAGGGAACAATTGGAACAACTGGGACGGCACATACCGATCAGAACACCGTTATTGATGTGCATTCATTCTAAAGTGCCTACCAACCTTCATTACTACGTGTGAAAGGTCTCTGCTCAGTTAAATAATCCGTTTATGAGAAATGGGGCAATCTGTGTTTCAGTGGATTTCAATTCTTGCTGAGTACAATTTACAGAAGCTGCATCATTGTAACCTTCTGTGCAGCCTGGAGGTTGGGGAGGACAAACTGGTCTTTCCATATGAAGCTTTCGTCGAATGCCTACTACCGGTTTTAGCCTAGTGAAGTTTTATTCATCGAATACATGACAGTCGTTAAATCCCCTATGGCTTTTGAACCCACTCCGCAGGATTCCACAGATGGTCACGAATAGACTAGATGGTTACTTATGGACCAGATGGTCATGACTCTGGTTAGTGCATTGAAGCCTGACGGTTCTACACAAAACTGCCCGTTTTATATCACGTTGACAGCCTCAAATGCGAACACAACAGCTAACAAAATGACTAGAATTCCCACGTGATGGACTGCATAAAAGATCCACCGCTTTGACGCCCCACGAAATTCCATCCGAATGCACGTGCGAGACCAAAGAAGTTGCCAAAGCTGACAAAGAGGCGCCGTTCGGCAATTCGAAACGGTCGGCGGGCTTATTGTTCGTGCTGATCATACGTGACACTTGTGGCGAAAGAAGCCAGAGTCTGGCGTCAGCTTCTGGAATTCGAAATATCTCGTCATTTTAGCTTCTGGCCCATAAAATGCTATTGTCCATGCAGCCCATTGGTCACGAAGAGATGATAAGGAGGGCTGAATGAGGCTAAGATAGAATAGCAAATACACAGTTGCCTGTCTCTAAAAATGTCTATTTTAACCGTTCGCTCGAGGTGTGCTCCAAGAACGAGCTTCGCTATGGAAGTGAAATTTCAGCATGTCTTTCGAGGTGGTCACTCAAGAGGGGGGTACAGCTGCACATTGGTCCAATCAGTTCTTCATTTGGGAATTCTGGCAAAAAAATTCAGCCTCAACTGCCAATGAGCGGATTTAATAGTGGTCCCAAGAGGAACGGTACAAAGCGCTGTGAAATGTGCTTTCGACTGTTGTGTGTGTAGTGTTATAGTCAGGGTGATTCTGTGGTTCATGTTGCCTTAATCCGGACGAGCACCTAAGATGTTTAAGGCATTCGAGAATGGCGTTTCAAGGAGTGAAATTTGGAAAAAAGAACCACACAGCTCTAGCAGATTGGTCTGACAAGTTGGCAAAGCCTGGAATAGTTCGTATCCGGGCAAAATAGCTTTCCAAATAATTGACATTTTGCCAATGCTGGAAGTACTACATGGTGAAAATTAGCAAAAAAAAAATAAAGAAAACTTGACTGGAAGCACCAGAAGTTTTAGTCAGTGGTCGCTAGCGCCTTAAAGAGTGCCAGTAGATGTGAAATACGCCCGCAGAAAAGGAGAACCACCTTGTAAACAATAATAATAAATAATAATAGAACTCAACGAAATGCAAAACGTTTTGCCAGCAGCCGAAGATTTATAGGGAAAGGTAAAAAATTGGCGCGACCTAAATAACCACTGCTTGGCTTTAGGATTGCGCAATCCGAGTGCTTTACCTAAAAAACTATACAAGGATTCTAGTGAGTTCAACTGAGGGTCGCATGAATCCTGAACTGATACCTCACCGCTTTTCAGAACAACCGTGAGAGTCCAAAAGTTTGCTACCCTTGTAACTCGACGTACCTTATCAGGCGACGTCAGGGGGGAACTACATTTGGCCAATTCATTAGCACCTGGTTATGTGAGAAGTATAAGTTGCTGAACTGTCATTCAAAAGTACACTGCCTAGGTTAAATTATGATTAACATAGGTAATGGGAATTGAGCCGCTGCACAGATATGGAACTCCAGTATCACAGATCAATTCGATCTGTAAGCCGATAGGCTACCCAAACAAACACAGAGCATCTATCACAGCCTATTCCATAGAATGTGACGTATTCGTGTCACGTAAGTATGTACTTATGTCGATGTGTCCTTGTACCTCGTTTGTTTAGAGTAGGTATACTCTCATACCTGAAGAGGTGGGCACTCTATCAAGCTTCCACTCTGTATAATCCGCGCTGTGCTGTTATCATCTTCTATCGATAAGAAATGATGCAGGTTGGAGTATTCACTGGCTGGTTGTGCTAGACGCCGGGACAACATGGTCTGTGATGTGTGTAGTTGGTTTGCTGTAGTACGGATGATTCGCTTCATGGTTGTTGAAGTCTATTTTCTAGACTACGCACACTAAGATGTGTTCATGTGATGTTACGAGCTTTTTCTTCCCCTTTGAACTTGCTGGAAATGTGAGTAACCGATGGAACAAGACATCCTGGACTTCGTGATTCTAAACCACCTATCGGTTGTGAGATAGGCATATCGTTGTTATACCGGTCGGTTGACGGACCACTGAGCGACAATATGAGAGGGGTTTGTCTGACTCAATTAGTAATCGGGATTCTGGGTGTCTGTCCATTTCCAGTTTGGGATAACAAAGTGACATTTTCACCCGTGTCCCTCATCTCCTACTATTCGAGTTATCCTTAAACTTGGGCTGACTTGCATCTCTAGGGCATCGTCGTAAGGCATAACCCGAGGTGTTTCCCTAACCAGAAGGTGGGTCAATTTTAAGCAGCACCGTTCCAGACTTTGAGCGATCTCGTACAGTGCTTAGATCAGAGTGAAATAGATGGAGAGGATGAGTATGAACTGAGTGAATCCTGCATCTCCTTGCTAAAGAAAGAATTTCGTTCCAGATGAAGTGACTTATTTTCTACAGATGTTAGAGATTTTGTAGTGTAGTGAGAGATTCATCGACGGAAGGCAAACAGTAAATTGAACACTTTGTTGGAAAATATTTCCACAGGCAACTTTCTACCGGGAAAGAATGATTCTTTAACAAAGCGGCGTCTTTTGTACATTTCCTCTTGACAAGTGGGATGAAATTTAACTTGGTGCCGTTCTATTCTGATAAAAATACATTAGAAAGGTGTATTTCGAAGTATCGCGCAGACAAACACGCCACGACAGAAAAATTCTTATCCCCGGTGGGAACCACGATCCTGGAATGTCTCGACATTATCTTCAATGTGTGCGTTTTGTTACTCTGATAGCCCAGTAGGCGATAATTTATTGGATTTGCAAGAAAGCGACCACGTGATCATAGATTTTTTGGAGGCAACATTAGCAGCAGGCGTAAGGAACTCCATAATCGACAGTTCATCGGTCACACAGAGTGCTTTATTGTTTATTATCTAGTCCTGAATCCGCAATAATGTTCAAGCCATGCTTACATGTTTAGCAATCGAAAGCTGGGAGGCGAATGGCGGTGTTCCTTCCTTTAACCTACACACGAGAGGAAGCTATTAACTCTGGTACATACACTCTCAAAATTACTAGGATAAGGTCAAGGGGAAGATGACGCTGCATAATGCGTTTCGCTGATTTCATATGTGCAGTATTTAACTGGTGTTTTATTTCTATGGAAAGCCACAGCTTGGGCTTTCTTTTCAGTAACTTGGGAATGAAAGGAAAGGAATAACAAGCCATCTAAGTAAAACGCTATTCGTCAGGTATCCGATGTGATAAAAGCAGGTTGGGATGAGAGACATTGATGTCGAAGGGCTCGCGGTGCTTGACTATCAGTAATAAATCTTAACCAGGGGTTTCATCCTGTAAGTGAAGCCAATCTATGCTGAAAAGCGGAGAAGCACTGTACGGCTGTTTCATCCTTGTTGTGAATGCACTGTACGCTGTTTCATCCTTGTTGTGAATCATTGGCAGTGCACATCTTACGAAGCACAGAGTTCCGACCTGTGGTTGAACGCTTAACCGTTTGGCTACGAGTCGCTGGACAGCAGTGTGATTAGCTCTCGCTTAGACAGGATCTAGCGCCACTCATCCCCCAGTGACGGGAACCACATCAGGTGGCCATGTATTGACTGGCTACTCGAGCGATGACTGGATGTGCAGACAGTAATACCGCAGGCATGAAGCCACCAGAGGAAAGCTCATAGAAGTGTGAAGATAGTGAAGCTTTTGCCATTATTCCCTGAGAGTGATGTTGGTGGATCTGTGGCCATTGGAACGGTTGAGACTCGATTGTTGGTCGATCAGTCTTTTAGCTAATTTGTTCAATGATTTTTGCATACCAGTTAGAGTCATTCTTGTTCCTGTGACAACAATCGAATCAAGTCCCCTAAAAATCAGTATTCCCGCTCTTACACGACTACGTTTATATTAGTTTTGTTGAACTTCTGGAGAATTTTAATCCTGTTTCTACAGACAGTTTTCGCTCATATAAAACTAATCTTTTTTTCACTGACCGTTGGACGGTACAATCAGTTTCCTGCCACGAACACATGAACAAAATGATGGCGTTTCCTTCCGGAACACAAGGAGTGCGTGTGACCCAAACAATCAGATTGGCTCGGTATTCCGGCCAGCTAGTTCAATGCTCGTCTTTCAGAGAATGGAGGAGGTGCCAGTTAGTGATGTGAATTAAGAGTGAATGCATTTCAAGCTTTCAAGAGATTACTTCTCCGAATTCATTTTATCCAAAAAAGATTATAGAAGAACAAAAGGCTTACATAAGTGGGGGAATTTCCATAGACACGTGCGAACACTGGAGTGACCACTCCTGGCTAGTTCCGTTATTAGGTGTCGTGACTAGGCTTCAGTGCATTGGGCCACATAGGATCCTCTCTATCGTATCCGGTGGCAAATTCCCTCAGGTCTGCCTGACGATCGGTATTCGTTAAACAATCAAGTCCTGTTTATTAATTCCAAGGGTTTTTATTTCGACCTTTGATGAAAATCACCAATTTGGTCGCGAAAACTTCCAGTTAGCTTCCAAAAGAAAGTAAGTACGTTTGCAACCAAATGATGGTTGATTACGTCATGTTTTGAAACCCACATCTCCTGTTTAGCACACGCATCCTAACAGTCAAGTATGGTCCACTTATGGCGGTTCTGCAATAGAACATGTATCATCCACGCCAGCCATAATCATAAAGAAACTACCAGTACTACAGTACCAGTATTACAAAACTGAGTAGTAAAGAATCCGAACGCCACTGTTTTCAATAGAAGTTCATCAGGCGAAGTACCTTTTCCACATGCCATGTTCCATCCGTCATGTACAGATTAACCCAACATACCAAGGTTCCTAGGATCACGTAGCTGTACAACTTATCATCATCATCGTTGTTAGTTGTAATAACTGCGTACTTGTCGTATAGTGGTTGCAGCTGCCACAGTTTCGTTCATCGATGATTCAGGGAGGAGGGGTAGCTAGCTGCGCATTGTAGGCGGGAGCTGATAAATTAGTGCGTAAATACAGCACTGTAGGTGGACTGTTAAGTGGGGGGATTAGGGAGTTATGCATTGAAGGTGACAGCTTGGATGCATGAGCGCCATTGAGGGCGTGACTGGGCCATGTCTGACAATGTCTCTAACCATTGATATGGCCCGTCTCGGGGACGGCTTTTGTGGGCGAACTACTATCGGGCAATACAGGTGTGAGCATTTAAGGACACATCGATAATGAAAGGAGCACTACCCTGAAGTGAACGGTAAAGTAGGGAACACTCACAGTTTGCGCTGTCGTTAGCAACGTCTGCTGGAAAACATACATCCAAGCTAATTCAAATTCTACGGAAAAATGAAAGTCAGAACACAATGTAGTGGAATATAGTGTCATAATTCGACGTTTCAGTTGCCGGGGTCAACCTCTTCCAAGGATTTGTACAATTGCTTTCTGCAATCAAATAACGGAACCGAAACGTCGGATTATAACGTCTTAACTCACTGTACTGTGTATTAACTTTCCATATTACACACCGTAAGACGTTCACTCTGTTTAACAAGATCCGAGCCGAACTTGGACCGAAACCGCTAAATTCATATTCATTGATCTTCCAGGCCAGAATACTCAAATTACTGACACAAAGTTGGTCCAAGGCTAACTGAACACAGGGGGTTCAAGTCATTGTTCGGCCTAGACGCGCCTGGGGCTTAGCCTATCAGGCCCCACTACTCGGCAGTCTGGTTATTCGACCTCCAGTGGAGGTAGATTGGATTAGCCAATCTGTCATGGAGGCCCGAGATATGAGAACAATCGAGGGTACGGAGCCTGAGTCATTTCCAGCCCCTAACCTTTGCGCCAATCGCTGTCGAGTAACCGTGCCGGGCATAGCAACCAATGGTGCGATCGGAACCTAACGACCAGTAGGAAGCAGACAAAGCATCGAGTGATTGGTTTTTGCACAGCTTTCAACCAAGGCAGTCTGGTTGCTTAGGCTAGAGCGCATCCCGCCTCACGATCAAGTGTGCCTGCATGCTCGAGGCCGCACAATAGAGGGGTTTTGTTGGCACATGGTTACCCAAGTAAACAAAATCATAGTGGTAAAATTGAGGGGATATGAGCGTACTGGTTCAGGCCAGTACTGACTCAAGGAAATTCGCTGCAACTGAGCAGCACCGCATCCAGAATGAGCATTGTGACTACTGTTCGAAAGTAAACAGACGTGTGACTATTTATTTATCGAATCTAATTATTGCGACGGACTTTGATTGCGCGTAGTCGCAAGCTTTACATTTCTAGGTGGTACACACAAGGTTACATTTAACAGTAGTGTAGCTAATTTCACTAAATCATTCCGCTTGAGTACTAATAATAGGGGTACATCGGATTGCAAGACGTTCACGTCCTCATGAGGAGGTTCAATAACAAACCAGTTGTCCAGAGCGCGAACAGAACAAGCAAGTAGTCGACAGGGGATTCTAGAAATCCGAAAATACGGAAACCATCAGGATGGAAACAGCGTAGTGTACCCTAGGCGGGGGAGGAAAATCAGCTGACAAGTCCGAACCGGGCTGCTTCTTGGAGGAAGATTCACAACACATTACTGCATCAGTGTTGATCTGAGAGTCATTCCAGGTTGACCACCGGGCCATCTAATGGCCTAGGTTCGCTCACATATTCGCGATGAAAAAATTAATTAATCGTTCAGCTGTAACACCCCTTCGGTGCCTAGCTGCCATGCCACCCGAAGGTTGCATGAGGGCTGGGATACTGCCAGGTTGTCCAAACCTAGACAGGGGAAGTCGAGAGGCAGAGGTCGGGTTCGAACCACGGACTTTTCGGTCAGTAAATTCGCGCTCTAACCACTTGGACTATCTCGCCCTTCGGGATGAAAATGCCAAGTTAATTAAGGATACTCTGTTGTGCTGGACGATCACTGTATGAACTGTCAGATCCCTGGAGTAATATATACTATTTTCAACCCCATCCATAGTGTACAAAATATAATGGAGGATGGCTGTCACAATGACTACTAACTGACCGGCTTACTTCACATTTTGTCGGGCTAAAATATTTTGAAGGTGACAGCCCTTACAACAGAAGCACTACTTTGTTAGTGGTGCTTAGGTTAGAGTGCAGATGCTGGCCTTTGAGTTTCCAAACAACCATACTTGTAGTTCGGCAGCAACAGCTGTCTTTTTGTTCTTACAAGGGTATAAATGCTGGTTGTGGCACTGAGGGAAAATCGGACTGTATTAATCTAGGGGCTTCAGAAGACCACATTGACGTTCAGGGCCCGGATTGCAGTAGCTCAGAGCCACATTGAAGTTTTGATTCAGTACATGCAGTGAGTAGGATCTGTCATTATCGACAACAACAAGCTCACTCAGAGAGAGAGAGAGAGCATTCCAAGAAAAGGGAGCACACAGTCTATCTTGGGGATTTATTTTTTTGAGGGTTTACCGTTGTTAAGCTTATAGTCTGATGGGTCCTAAAGGTTCGGTGTAAACAGTTTAGAGGTATTTTTCAGAAATAAACCTAATTGCAATCAGGAGTCACCCGGCTTCAGGTTGAGATGGAGAAGGAATTTAATGTTGGGTCCTAATGCAGTCCAAGGCAAGAACAGATTGAACCTACAATGCGTCCATTGTTGATGTTCATGTGGACACTGGGAGTGCAATGCTTGCGGTGCTAAGAACAAAAACGATCCAACCCGCCTGGCCTTACGACCAAAAAAGCGGCAAATGCGAAAAAAAGACAGCGAAATGCAGACTCCTAAGAATGAGAGTCCGTCTTCGGTTGTGTTATTTCGCACCGAGAAATCCACATTCTCTATCAAGTTAGGAACCTGATTGTCCGTGGATCTGAATTGCTTCTTACGAGGAATTTAAGTGATGGTGGGATAACTAAGACTGCTCAAAGATCCACCGATATTAGTATCCAGTACGTAAACGAAAGATGAGGCCCAACTTGCAATCCGATAAGGTATGGAGGAGGTCTTCGCTTCATAAGCCTCGAGGTACTACTAAAATCGTACCAGGTACCCGTTCGTACTTCAGTTAACTCTCTACCCTTACCTGGATGAAGAAGCACCGGGAGAACTAACAAATACTACGGTGTTATTTCCCCAACGCTCAACTAGATGGGCCATGTCACAGCATGCTCAGCAATGGTTCACCAAAGTATGAAACCACAAAAAAGGCCAATCATTTACCCAAAAATCGGAGACTCCAAACAAGAATAGCCGAGACATACCTTCGGAGCCGCCTAGTATAATGGACACAATATTCACAGCGACCATGGTGCCATAAAAACCGGGGAGAAGACGGAGCGCTGGTTCTAGAGGATCTTCCTGAAAAATATGAAAATGAAAAATAGAATAAAAGTTGGGAGGAAAAACCGAAAAAAACCAGCCTCGGTCTGTCCCACCCCTCATCATCATCATCATCATCATCATCATTATCATCATCATCATCATCATCATCATCCTCATCATCATCCTCATCATCATCATCATCATCATCATCA
>NW_008751901.1:62557-82739 GCF_000715545.1 Opisthorchis viverrini | reverse complement strand
TAGCTGCGCATTGCACGCGCGAGCTGGTAGATTGGTGCGTAAATCCAGCACTGTCAGTGGGCTGTCAAGTGGGGGGTTTGGAAAAGGAGCTATGTCCCACCCGTAAGAAATCTCAGTTCAGGAAAGTGAGATAATTGATATTAGACTGAAAAAGATTTGGCTGTTAGCGAATAATGAATTGACCGTCCGTAAAACCGGAAGCAATAATCAAGACTTGATTGAGTTAGGTTTTCATCGATCCAGTAGAAAACCGATAATCGAGGCAGGAGTATTTATGCTGATAACATTTCGGAACTCTGCAAATACTTCATATGATTGAGCCTCAATCAATTACCACAAGAAAGAGAATTTATTGAAAACTTCCACTTTTTCAAGCTCCAGGGTTTCAAAGTCTTTCGGTTCGGAACATTGTTTTTGCTTCAGAAAGTACTTAAGGTTGGCAAGCGCTGGAGATAAAATACCTAGTGTTCATAGAGCCACAGCTTTTTCTAATGCAAGAAGAGGCAAAAGTCTGTCTCAGAAATATCGACATGTGCACAGGAACCTGAAAAACATGCGCTACAGAAAAACCAGTTGACGTGGGAGGACTCGTTTTGAGATCCTGAAGGATTCATCAATTCAGTTGCCAACCCTTGGGCCACAAAACTACCTTACTTTCTAACGTTGTCAGTCAAAGACCGTCAGCTGGATATTTCTGTGTGAGAAAGTTCAATATCAACTTCGAAGTGCACGCAATAAGTGATCCGATCCATACCGCACGAACCTATTTTGCCTCAAACTTTGCGGCAACGTTGAAACCGATAAGACAATGAGCGATAAGCATCACAAAGTGTCCGACGTAGGGGCTTCATAGAGCAATTTTCCATTACCAAGCACACTAATTCAGTTCCTCTTTATTAGAGCGACGCATGGCTAGTTGTGAGCTGGATGTTGAAAGCTAGAGCATGAACAGCGTTTCAGAACTAATTTTCAGTCAAATATGATGATGACACTGTTTGAATGTAAGAGCAGATGAAACATAGACATGTTTTGCCACATGGCTGGATTTTGCCGAACGTATCCATTTCCGTCTGAAGGACACATTTGCCTCACCATCAAAATTGGTTTTCTGATTATAAATCGAACAAAATACTCACTCGGGAGTACACCGAAACAATTGTGTGCAGAACTACAGCCACACAAACATGAATAGGGTGGAAGTGGGAGAAAATGAATAAATTGACGCACATACGGAACTCTTTGTAATAAGCCCGAGTACGCATAAGCCTGTACCGGGCAAAGTCTGCCTAACTAACGACTAGATTCGTTCAGTCCTGACCAGAGGACATTATGTTAATAAACCGCTTCGATCACGTGATAACTGTGAAGAGCCACATACCACTGCCCAGAGAATTTCAGACTATTTTAAAACACACCAAGGTTTACCAATATTGACCTGTTTGTAGAAGCAATATCCGGAAATAATTGATTGGGGATTCGGGTATTTTTTTACTATTTACTTGCTATACCGAATTCGTTTCTAAGCCTCGTCACTGCGATGAGATTTGCTGAAAAAAAATGATTATTTGAGATCAGTGAAGTGTTTTCCTAACGTTTAACTATCTGAAAGGCATCAGGCTAAGAAATTTAGATACGAAGATGTCAAATAAAATATAGAAGGTGGTTATCATGGAACAAGTGTATTCCGTCCTTAGGTAGTCGTTTGATACCTTCAAACACGCAGCCCACAATCACACTTACATACAGGATTAATATAGATAGAAGTGGCAAAAAGTAATGAGCTCGATGGCGTGCAGTGTGAACTTACCGACCATTAGGTCCATGGTTCGAATCCGGCCCTTGCATCTAGTCTAGTACATCAGACCTCGTGCTTCCTTCGGATGGCGTGGTAGCTATGCGCCAGAAAGTTGTCATCGCTGAACAAACATTTATTTTTCTATTTGGAAAAATATCTCTCAAGAAAATAGATCGGAGTAGCTCGGTGGATTAGCCCTTGTGGTCTCACTGTTCAGGAAATTTGATTACTCTAGAGCAGCCGCATGCTATTCCTAACTTTTCACTCCACTCTCCTCCGGTGGAGAGTCTGATGGGTATCAACAGAGCACTACGAATGCCTGTTTACATTGATGTGCAACACGAGATCATTAGTGCTTTTAAAGTGCAAATCCTAAACAATGCAACAAGCGAGAATAGTTGCGACCGATCAGTCGAAGTTTTGCTCACTCAGTACGGCAATTATGGAGAGAATCCTGCAGACAGGAGTGAATGGCTCAATCAAGACCGCTATCTCTAGTCAGTTCCCGCCACAACTGACGGGAATTTCTGAAAAACAAAACTAGCGCACTAGCCTGGTGACGTTGCACGAGGTTTTAAAAGGCATATTCTGAGCGGTGCTATTCTCCGCAACGAGAAAATTTAGTAATGTTAACTCATGAGCCTGGAGGAGCCTGGATGGAGGTAAATTCTTTATAGAAATGTAGTGAAAACTTGGGAGTCAAAAGTCACGGAGTAAATTAAACTGGGTTGGAGCAGTTTCGGCCACAGTCGCAAAGTTTCAGTGACATTAGCCTTGGACAAAAAGACGACTGCACTGTTTCAATCTGATGATAATCGACCGTGTTCACCAAGTTTTTTCTTCCGAAACGGATACAATGAAAAACCGAAATGGTGCGAAACACCAAAATCGATTGATTTTCTGCGGCCAGCTGCGCCCCCCAAAACCCTTGATCGGAACAACTGAGCTGATAATTCCGCAAAAAAATAATTCAACCATTTCTGGCGTGAGAAAAAATGCGGTCGCCAGTTTGCACGCACTGTTTTATGTGTGCGTGCATACACAAAAAACGACCTGCGAGACTACACTCCGTTCGCTCAACGATCTGCCACGCCTGGACGGTTTGCGGGAACGCGCAAACAACCACACACGGCTGGACACGCATGGATTTCGTCTCTTAACCAGGCATTCACAAATTGTCCGACCTGTGTGTATGGCGGCGTGAGTAAAAATTTTGCTTGAGCTGTGGTGCTATGCTCTACCCGACTTTTTGGGCGGATTTAAGTAGATGTGGGCAAGTGCGTAACCGTTTACATTAGATTACAAACATGGCGAAGTCTGAAGTAATGTGAAAAAAACGCCATGTAGCTCTCTATGCCAGGAAGTGTACCTAAGAACTGTAAATTAGGGTTTAGGTCTCACAATCTGCTTGAGCTTTACAAGAGTTGTTACAGCAGCGCTGCAAAACCCATGCAGAAAAGTTGAAGGTGCTACTGTGGAACAAGGCGCCCCAAATAGTTTCTAGTGGCGGCAGTGCAATAGAACACTTAGAATTCATCATTTGAGAATTAATACAGCACACGGTTAGTCAACTGTGTTATTTGACGAACTAATCGACTGTCATCTGACCAATACTAATTAGGATCCCAAAACTGTTACACACCAAGTTATAATTAAAGCTGACAGCATGGTGCGAATTAGGCTACCGCACACTGATAAATGAGAATTTCTGCAAATAAGGCACTCCCAAGGAAGATTGCCGCCAAAATGAGACGACTCAGATACAACCCGATAAGATTTGGCTTGGTATCTATAGATTTTGGGAGTCATTCGGAAGAGCACCCGACGTAAACCCACGTATTGCGTCCAATCTCAACAAAGACAAGGGCTTTTTTGGGTNAATTAGGCTACCGCACACTGATAAATGAGAATTTCTGCAAATAAGGCACTCCCAAGGAAGATTGCCGCCAAAATGAGACGACTCAGATACAACCCGATAAGATTTGGCTTGGTATCTATAGATTTTGGAAGTCATTCGGAAGAGCACCCGACGTAAACCCACGTATTGCGTCCAATCTCAACAAAGACAAGGGCTTTTTTGGGTGCTACATGTGCAGCTGACCAACCGACATGAAGCCGAGTTTGCTACTGTGGCAGTGGAGGACCTACAGCGAATGTTTCCTTTCGGAGAGATGTTGTGAAGTCGCCAAAGAATGTTTTCTCTTCCAAAGTGTCCAGTGAGTTTTGGGAGCTATTAACTAACGAATGATAAGTTCCCTTACGGTGGAGATTTTTGTACCTGGAAAGACCTTTCGTGCTTATTCACTCGTGTCATCATGCGGGAATTTCCATTTACAACACTTTTAAGCTTCAAATTTACTACCTGCTGAGATTCTACAACGAGCGATATTCCGATGCAGTTGGTCTACGCTAAAAACCACCCTGCCGCCAACATGTCAATGGAACTTGGTCAATGTCAGCATTGTTTTTAGAAGGGTTCTCAGCAGAATGGAAAATCACGACTGGGACTAGTGGAGAATTGTAAGAAACCTGTCCCCGTTTCATAGACAGACTCCGGTGAAGATTTCCTTGTCATTTCGAACAACTATTTCTTACTACACATGAACTGACTCACAGGATCATCCTGCATTATACCAAGGATAAGGTGCGCGGAACGTTTGCGTGCGTATTGATGGGCCATCAGGGTGTTGTAGGTCATCTGAGAGTGGATGTATGTGCAACTGGGTTCGCGTGTCAGCACAGACAACTAGCACAGTGAAACTTCGTTCCACCAACGCCGGTGTATCACGGTTGGCTAATCTCGTAATCGCATACTCAAATCAGCAAAAACTGAGTGAAAGTTTGAACTCAAACACGAGTTTGTGGTGGCGTCTGCAAAGCTGTGGCTTTTTGCAGTGGTGGTGATTGGGGTGGTATACAACCAGCAGTGATACTTGCTTTGACCGCGTTATAGTGGAGGGCCATCATATCACTTCATTGGTTTTAGTATTTAGCTGTGCTGTTGTTAAAGTCTGGAGTACATTCAGTGCTACTGCCTTGCATTCCGAGACGGACAGCCCGAAACTCGGGTCACTTACGGCACCCAAAGTGCATGGAGGAATTCTCTAGTTTGATGGTTTACTGGGCGGCCATCAGTGAGAATGAGTGTAAAACTAGCAATACAGGTGGCTAAAGTGTATTCCTCTTACAACTTATTGTCCAGTATTGAACAGTGATTCGCTCCTGGTCTTAACCAGTTTGTTGTAACGAGGCTCAGTATCTACGGAGGTTAAAGTAAAGGTTATTGAGTGGTGTAGTTTGACAGCTGCTTAATAAAAATATTGATTGAATCGGTCGAATGTCAGAAGTTGTGCAAAGACAGTCTTTACATATTGCCCAGCAGCAGTATGCAGAGTCCTGAGGTCCAATGCACATGAAGTGCTCACCGGAAACAAGTGAGCGCCAAGTTGGACATACATGATGACACATGTGTGCCTTGTGGATTCAAAGTCATGACACTCGTCAGAGACGATGCTCCTTATACTATTTTCATTGGGACTAAGCGTTTTTAATTGATAACCATCGGGTTGTAACAGGTGAGTATTCCGTTTGGAACTGTCAATTCCCTCGAATCCCTCAAGAACAATATTGAATGCATCCAACTGGGAACATGATAGGCTCCGCGCTATCCTGATAGTAACGGATAACGTCCTAGTTCAAATAAACATCACCCCAAACACACCTGAAGACGAGGTCTTAACAAGTGTGTCAATGCGAAAGGACAGAGATTAGTGCCCCCGCGAATGAAAGGTCCCAATTTGGAAAACATCACGGTTAGCAAATGTCCATCTCAGGGTTTCTCCTGAGAAGATATCATCCCTGTCGTGCACTCGTCAGTTAATGAAAGAAGTGTTCATCAGTTCGAGCTGGAATAGTTCCGCCCCAAACGCAACAAATCACCCAATGACCGCAGAGACAGTAAAACGGATTCGATAGAGTGGATGTATGGTTGGCGGATCACAAGTAGAGTGTGAAGTGAAGTGGAGGCCGGTCTTCAGCGTAAAGAGGCTATATCAATATGCAAACGTAAGGTAGGCAACTTTAGTGGTTTGCATGGGAAAAGTGGGTTGTGAAAATTGTTAGTTCAGTTTATTCGCGTCGAAACAGTACAGCGACATATAGCGTAGATCGCACTTCCCAATGGACCTGGAGCCAGTGAAGTTTAAGTGCCTATGCAATGTACCACGAGATCCAAACAGGACAAAAAAAGGAACTTCGTCACTTGTGGTGATTTCTGACGAAAAACTAGTAATTATTGTTTGAAATGACTCTTGGTGACCCTCATTCGTGTTCATGATCTGGCGTGACTATCGTCGGCTGTGGACTCTGTAGAGGTGGTGGTTTTCCCACCACAGTTTTATTCACTAATGATTGCTAGTACTATTGGAATACGAATGTAGGAGTAGCAACGAAAAAGCAGTAAAGTGCATTGGAAGCAATAACATCATCATTATAATCGACAATATGACATCAGTGTTCAAAATTAATGCTTCGCTACTGTACAGCCATGATTTGTTTGGAAAGCCTTATTGTGAAAAAAAGCATAAGAGTGAGTCTTTCATACCCCTCTGCAAGCCCAAGGGCTCGCAATCCCTCTGCTTCCGCCACTCTGGTAGCAATAACTCGTGTGCATGAATGTAAATAGGTCCTATGTCAGTTATTCTAGCAACTGACGCACCTGAACTCGAGGCTTATGTCCACAGCGACGGTAGCTGACAACGCAAGTTTCGGCTATCAACCTCTCCAGCCAGTCCTGCATAATCTCCACCAACCTGTTGCTTCCTGTATACGGGTGGGCGGTGAGAAAATCACCCATTTATTCAAACATTTGTCAAACAGGAAAAAGATACGTGTAGTTATCTGACATTCTAATGTAGCTGGCGTGCTGGTTTTTGCATCGTTTAGCATGTGCACCGATAGTTAGTAACAAACCGCCTACCCGTAGGGACTGTTTCTGGCTTCTTTCGACCTTGAAGAAGGACCCGGTAACTATGACCCCATGGGTCTAGGGTGATAACTACAAGGCAGGTCTGCTCGGTCCTGAAAAATGAGTCGACCAAGCGCTTCGTCCTGGCTGGGGAGTGTCAGGTGTATGTAGCAAGATTCGATCGACTTTTCACGACCGACTACTTCTGCTTTATAATTATCATGTAAAACATCTCGTAGTTATCAGAGCCGTCTGTTAGAAATAGCAGGACCTCACTTGAATTTCTGTGCAGCGTGTGCACAACTGCAGTTGACCGTCGCTTGTAAGTGAACTCTGAATAGCAAGCGATGGAATCATACCTTGTCCAAACGACGACAAAAGATGTGGAGCAGTTACATTTAAATTGGTACTTCCGGTTAGGTCGCAACATCATTTACCCTAGTACAGTTTATTCATAGTCACACCAATCTCGTTTGAACGGTCATCCTCCTGTTCTGGCGTAATCATTCCGGTGGGTCCACACCAAAGGAAAGCACTGGACTCGAGTTTCGCCCTCACTAGAGCTCATCAGCAGTGCATATCCAATGGCCGTGCCGGGATTTAAACCCCGGACACCTGACATGCGACGCGAGAGTGTAACCGCTACTCCACCAACGCACGTTGGTGGATGCATCTGAATTTTCACGTCTGAACAGGCGAACGTGTTCACACTTCAGCGATTCGATTGGTGTGCCCGACTCATCGAACGACGACCCAGTAACTGTTTTGGTTGTGACGATCTATTGACCCGCCAGTTAGGACTTCCCAGTCAGGTAGCGTGGCACACGCTTGAAACCCACTGGGCAGCTTTTTGGTTGCAATTTTGGGGTATTGTGGGATAGGTGTTTTATTCAAAGTCACAGGTTAGTATGATGGCCTGAGGGCACAGCCAACTTTTCTGGATTATGATGAGTGCTTATTAAATAAATAGCTTATTACACACGGGTATCGACCGAAATTTTTTAATTTCCAAATAGTTTGCCGACCAACAGTGAAAATTCGTGACTTCAAATTAAAGCATATACTCAAGGATCAGGCACCGATTACGCTTCCCACATGAACAGTGTGCGTCAAAGGACACAGACATTACAAGTTAAGGGAACAAGCGGCATGGGCTATAAACACTAAAAGGACGAAGTGATCTTTTTGCTCAAACAACTGTTACTCTCGATTGGAGATACCGGCTGTGGTCAGCCAAACAAACGTTCGATAAAAAACAAGACGCCTGCAAGATTGCCACTGGAATCCGTTGACATGCAAACATTTCGCAACCTAGATAGCGGAGGAGGACTAGTGTGAACCTCACGAGACAGATGCTTTCGAGTTGCAAACTAATCACGCGCTTAAGTCTGGGCAGACAAGTTTTACACGAATAGATTAGCAGTATACACAGACCTTCAACTGTCCTCCGATTTTGCAAATCCTGCTTGCGAGCAACATGCATTGTAATATCATACGGCTTTGTCAACGCCGCAGTTGGTGAGTCAACACTGGTCTCGTTTTAATGGAGATAGGTTATAATAGATGGTAAGGAGAACTGAGGGTGTTGGAGGTAGATTGTTAGGGAAATTTAGGTTACGCAGCAAGGGTATCAAGTCATCGATCACATCTACACCAGATGTTTATAAACGAACTGTTTCCCATGTCAACACTCAGTTTGACATCACATAAGTCTGATCACAATCCAGATCACATGAAACTACACTGCTTGGAACGCCAGTATGTGTTCCTATCCCACCACTCTCTATCACACACTACCGATGGAACGGCAGATACTACTGATGGGATGTGCGAGTGGCCTGTGGTTTTCTCCAAGTACTGCCCCACGTATAACAGAAGGTGAGGTTTATTACGGAACTTGTGGAATTGCTTTGCAACGTTCGTTTACAACTGCGTGATAGCCACCGAATATTCATGATAGTTCAAGACCTGTGAGAAGGTTCAGTTTTGAAAAACTGTGCATATGAGACTTTCAATTTCCTGTCCTATAGTTTGTAACTGTCTAGTTAGTGTTTGCTCGTAAACGATTGCAGCGAGGGGTTGTTTTCCTGTCTTTCTAGATTCAGTTAACCCAATCCGGTCGGGGCAATGATTACAGAGATGGAGCTTGTGGCTTTACGGTCCCAACAAACCACGTGTTTGTCGTAAACAGGATTGGGAAGTGTCTCATTGTTTTGAAGTGCGGTTTATCAGCGCTTTCGAATGAACTTCTTCCTGTTGAATAAGACTCTGAAAAAGTGAGTGAGATTACATCATGGTTCCTCCGTACCTGCCTGGTGAATTCCGGACAGCTTCAAAAATGTAGTATAAGATCACATGCGGGTTAAAGAATATGGCACCTTACGACGACATTTTCACGTTTTCTTCGAAGAAACAAAAAACGACACAGTCTTATCCTTCCGTTAAGAAGACAGAAGAGTACAGTTCTATATATTGGGTGACTAGGTCACCAGTCAGCTGCCGTCAGCTTTCACTGGTGTCAACCCCGCTACAAAACTGTTTCGTGCATAGCACGAGAGGACTTCAATTCCGAAATAGGGTAGATCAACCGATTTTTCTGGTTCCTCTTTGGTCTATCAGTTAATGTGCAATCTCAAAGACACATGTTGATAGAAAAAGTTGACGCCTATCATATCGAGAGTGTGTACGCACTACAAAATGGTCGATTCGGTAAATGTCACGACCAGGCCGCACGGGTCAGAGGTCAAACCGAAACTCAGCCATCGATTGCGAGGCATCTTGATACCAGTCACCGAGTTAACCACAAGTCTTATTGCGAAACCGAAACCCAAGTTACTAGCGACCTTCGATGCCAGAATAAGTAGGTTTCAGCGACCAACAATAAGCGCACAAAAAACTGACCTCAACATCATGGTGGCTGATTTACACTTGTGGTTTATCGCCTTGCAATATAAACTCGCATGTTTTATTTGTGCGCCGGAGAATATTAGAACAACGCCTAACCTATGGCGACATGTCTTTCCCGTTCTATGCCTAATGGATAAAAGCGACTCATGTTTGTCTTACTGTACAACGATACCATGCGCTTCAGCATAGAAATTCCACTCCAGAACGAACAAACTGCTCACGTGCTCTTTTGACCCTGCTTCTTTAGCTCCTGTGCGCTTGAAGTGATGTAAGGGCAGCGAAGCATTAACACTGAGAACTGGTTTCCTGCCGATGATGTTGATGCAGTGAAACTGATGAAACATACCGACGCCTAGCATGTATCATACTTTAAATTGGCCGAATCGTTGCTATCGTTACCAAACCACATGGATCAGAATTTAAACCGAAACCCAGGAAGTAGATGTGAACTGACAATATGGGTGGCACTGACACCGGTTAGCTGCCATGTCCTCAGCTGAAAACAAAGAGAATGGAGCGGTTCTCATTCTGACAGACTAGCCGCGTCGATAGTACACAAACTTTTCATGATCATGTTCAGGCCCTTTAGCCATGTCACAGGTTAGCATATTCCACGTTCTCAATTACGCAAGAAAAAAACTTTTCACCAGATGATAACTCAACCGGATCACTGCAGATTCACCATGCGGTTGTTCCAGTATGCGCCACATTTAGAGACTAGACCCAGACAAACGGAGTGGATATACGACGCTCAGGGACCGTTTGTGAGTGGATCCAGGACCAACAGAATCAAGTTGACCACCAATTACCTGTGACAAAAGTCATCCTGTGAGCAGCTAAATATCTTACGTGAGCGCAGTCTGTAGCCCAATCAGCGGTAGTGCGACCGCGCACCCGTATATTGGTACTCATGTCTTCCTGATCGTATACATACTGCGTTGCCGAAGGGAATAATGCACAATATAGCAGCTTACCTATATAACGGCCCTCCTGATGACAAAGTGCGCGTATGCTGAACTTGCTGAAGATCGATCCCAGCGTTAGATTCAGCATGTTACACAACAGAGTGTACCTGAAACTATTGCCACCATCAAATGAGACAGAACTTCGATGTGTGTAAATAGGAAAGAGAGGGTCAGCATTTAGATACCGACAAACACTGTTTATTGAGTATCAGTGAAGGAGTCAAGCGACCCGAACATATTCCAGCAATGGTCGGGTCCCACATGTTACATCACGACGGATTTATTGTAACCAAGCTTTCTCAACCGGTGTATATTGAAATAAATTATTGTTAGCTCATGTTCCAGTGAAGAACAAACCATAACTCTATCTATCTTCATCATGATAATAAGAAACACGAGTGTTCCACTCACTGGGTTTATGGGTTGACCCAGGGAATCAGAACACAGATCAGTGCCTCTGAGTTGACCGATGTTGACAGCGAGGGAGCGCAAGGAGAAACACATCTGTACATGAGGACCGTTTACAGTATTATGGAGCAACTAATGTAGTACCTATTTCTAATTTGGTCAGGAAACCTGTCTTGATACTGAGAAGTGTCCCTGTGTAAGCAACCAAATATGCACAGTATCTTCGAGTCAAGTAGAACATCATTCTGGTGGGAACCCGGGGAGTGCACCTATCTGATGAACTCTAAGAAGGATGAAAGTGGTCGTTGGATGTCGAAGAGTTTTCAGCAACCTTGTGAGTAGTGTGTCCCATCCTTATATTTTTAAGAATAGAGTCAAGAGGATTAGGGAACTCAGTTCTAAATGTTGCAATAAACTAAAGCGTAGGGTCGATCCGGAAACATCCTATTCACAGTGAGCAGTCACCCTGTTCATACAGCCATACGCTGCAAATGTGTTGCTCTGCTGAATCTACTAAACTCAGAAGGTGGTCGCATATCTTTGAACAACCACTTCAACTCAACCTTGATTGACATTACATATACCGACGTACCCCATAAATAGCCGCATAATATATGCATAGATAGGGGAGCAACTTCTCCCTCCGACCACGGTCTCCATGAGCGCATCACGCACTCACTCACAACAGCTTTACCAAACTAGAAAAATGAACAAATCGATACAGCTTGTTCAAGCAAAACACATCACACGAATGTTCTTGGACATCTAGAAAATGGAGATCAGCAATCGTGTCAAACTCAGATCCAGATCTCTGAGTGGTCGGCGAAATAATAAAAGCTGGCTACTTAGGGCGGTTAATTAGCATGCAAATTGTTTCCAGCTTTGATAGGGTTAGAAGTAGCGTACTAGCTGAAGAAAAACACCTCTGCAATATATGGGCATCTGCTTAGGTCATCCACTTGCAACCACTAAAGTCTCGAGAAAATATGGACAGCTGTTGGCATCTGGATGCATCGTGTCAATATGAATGTCCGGTTAACTTGCTGCAGCGATTCAACTTGATTATTTCGCACAGTCGGAACCACCGGTGCTAGGTACGAAGTCAGATAGAAAAAAGCATCTGCGAGACCAAGAAACTTGGTGGATCCAAAGAGCTGAGGAAAGAGAGGAGTCAAAGAACGATGAGAATGTGGACCAGCTGGCGACGTCGAGGCATACAGGCGGTCCGGGTCCGCTGTCTGATTGTTGCTTTGTTCGCCAATCCAACTACTACGCTTGGTGTGCTGGCTGGTCATCTGCAGTTATTCAGCCGGATTCCAGACCCATAGCGCATCCGCGGACAGTGATTCTGGAATCCCCGACATCTCCGAAAATAGGCAAACGCCTTTTATCTCTCAAGGGTCACCGACTGTCGGTCCTTATGAACTTACATCCGCTCTGTTTAAAGCAAGAGCTGGAACTCTCAGTTGGTGCTTATCCAACTTATTTGTATCTAGCTGGAAAAAGAGACCGTCTGGAGTGTGTCGATAGAGGTGTACGTTTTCAAAAAGGGTGTTTGCAGTAAGTGTCGAAATCACAAAGAAATCAGCTGGAATCCCGTTTTAACCAGAATTCGCATCGCTTATTCTATGTCGTTTTACGAAGGGAACCCAGTAACAGTAAGCAGACTTTCGGCTAGGATGGCGCTGTGTGGACGTCATCCTCAAAAGCTCATCAAAAGGTTACAGCAACGGCATGAGTGTATAGGAGACCTACAATCGTAATGTTCATTGAATTCAAGAGTTCGTTCGATTCTGTCGACCAGTTCGTGCTTTTCAACATGCTTGCGCAATAGTGCATACCCATAGAAATTCATGAATATCATGTACTATTTGTTTTGACATTCATGCATACACATATATCGCAGGATATACAAAGGACACATGTAATGGAGTCCTCCGGAACAGTTAGATGTCATCACAAAGTAATGCGAACAAACGAATTGTCAGAAAAGATAGATAACCGACCCAGAGAGGGTAATTATGAGTCTAACTAGGGGGTCAATCAACTGTTCATCGCTTGCAAACACCATTGTGTTCGAGGGGGGGTGAGCACTCTAAACCAGACTGATGGCGTCCCTGTTTCCCAAATAGATGTTATGGAAGCTAAATCTGATTAATTAATCTACGACCAAACTCATTACTTGCCTTGAAATTTACTTTAATTCAAACACATCTAAAAGGTTTGCGTCAACCACTTCAGTGGGAGAACGCGCAGAAAGGTGACCTACTTCAGCAAGTAAAAATGTACCCAGAAGCGATAGAATTTTGTCTAAAAATAGTACCAAGTATTCGTCCGATGTCAGAAAAAAATTAACCATTTTTCGCCCTGCAACTGCAGTTCCATTAACCAGACCAACTAACGGTACCGTTTCCCCTTTTACTCAGGCAACCGCAAACCAACATGGCCATAGATGGTAATCCAAGAAAGATGGCTGTCAGACAGCAGGGAGCATCCTTTATTTATTTCACGAAATTATTTTGTTTAGCAAAGCGCACAAAACTTTAAAAGAATCCACTGTTACCCGCTGGCACTAAAGTGCATCAGGGAAAAACAGTACGAAAAACAAATACAGCGCTTGCCACAAGAGGAAGTCCCTGAAAAATGGGCTCCCAAGAAAGGAACAAAAATGTTCGAACCCGGATTTGTTAGCAGCCTATGAGACATGCTTCCAAGAGCAGAGCAGCTTGATCACCCATGTCGGAAATTGTTTTTTTGTGCTTGTGAAATACCACAATCAAAACTGCTGCCTGGTTGGCCGTTGAGTTGCTCGCTGAGCTAAACAAATTAGTTATGACGACTTCAACGCCAGTTGAGTTGGCATTTACAGCACTTTGTGGATGGAAGTGAGCGGATGTTGTACCAGGATATTCACATG
Organism: Opisthorchis viverrini; assembly: GCF_000715545.1. NCBI lineage: Eukaryota > Metazoa > Platyhelminthes > Trematoda > Opisthorchiida > Opisthorchiidae > Opisthorchis > Opisthorchis viverrini. Next base: position 68,781 of record NW_008751901.1, on the reverse strand, counting down.
GCCTACCCAATCAGACTGACCTTGGAGTCGCCTTAGTCGGAAACGGTTTTTGTCGTACGGTAGCCGTGACAACCACCAGTATCTAGCACTAAAAACATTGATGTCAAGGTCAGTGGTTCTGTCGAATCAAAGTCAGAGCACGCTTCCGTGGCGTAACCATTAGCGACAGGAAGCCCCCTATCCATGGAACTGCAGGGCACTTATTCGTACAAGGAAATGCATCAATAGAATACCAGGATCATCGTATTCAATGAAACGACGCATTGAATGTATATGAACTGAACTGTATTAAACGTACCCCAATCCTTAAGTAAGTTTGGGACATCACGCCAATCAGCACCATATGATATTTCTCTGAAAGGCGCAACTTCCTTCTAAGTTATATTGCATAATAAGTACAACTCTACATGAAGAAGTCATCGACGGATAGCTTGTGCCCAGTTCTAGGGAATGAGAGCTTTGAGGTGTGCACAGGAAGCTTACAAGAATTTGTGCTCATCGACGAGGTGGAGTGCACAAAAAACACTACGGAACTGAAACATTTCTCTAGAGTAGGAAATGAGGAACTCCATATCCTGGAAATTACAACCAACTAGGCAACGGTACACGCATTTGTCTGCTGGTCAAATGTTTCACCTTAGTTATATGGGTCAGGTAAACTCACTAGCGAATTCGTTAAGAGGACAGCTGATGCCAGAATCTCTGATTGCCTCCTTATTAGTGATTCACAACCGTGACAACATCCAGTTTCATTTCCAATGCACTGAAAGAGAAAATCTCTACAACCTTCACCTCAGTTGTTTCTCTTACCATGAGTGTGCAGAATGTATTACAAAATTACGACTGAAAGCGTATGCACCCCAAAACAAAGGGGTTCTAAGAAGAGTGGAATTTTGGCCGGTCTCGAGGATGTGCGCTCTTGGGAGGGGGGCTGCAGACTACGTTTACTGTGGCTGCAACAGACTTTTGCAGTAAACTTAGGGGCGTCACGTGATAAGTATGAAATGTTGTACATTGTTGAGCAAAACACCCTGAGCTCTTTCAGGAAACACTGCCAACAGCATTTTGAATTTTGAGATCAGTTAATAATATTAGTTGTACCGAGATAGAAGTGATGGCTCGAATAAGACTCCAACAAAACACTGATTCGCCTTCAGCGAATTGTTGAGGCAACATCACACTGGCGTTTGCTGAGCCGAATAGAATGCAGGAAACTAGACGCCAATTACGTTGATTCTGTGGCTAAGCTTGTATTGAAGCATGAAGTCCAGAGCCCTAATAAATCTAGGACAGATCACTGCGAATTCCTCCAGGGTCGGGGGCTTGTACACTTGAAAGTTGTTCCAGTTGACATTTTATCCTTCAGGGTAGAAACGTTGAGCAGCACTCTAGAGCCATTTCATCTTCGCTGGGAATCATCAGCTATACGTACCTCGCGAATCTTCAGAGTGATTCAAACCATCAACCCCGTGGTCGTTAGCTGAATACTACATCATCCGGTGACGAGCGGCCTGTGACTATTGTGATTAGATCGTGCTTGGACGGAATATAGCGCCACAACTCTTCAGCCAACCAGTTCAAGTCACGTGATCCCGTACTGACTAATTTCCAGAGCGACGAATTTTATGATGGAATATGTGTGAGAATTTTCATATTGTGAGCCGTTTTATCACAGTTTGTATAGTATGGTGTTGCTGTGGTGTAAACAAGCCCCAATTATTTTTCTGATTTCTCAATTTGTGGTGTTGTCCGTCGCCAGCATCAAGGTGTACTGAGGTAAATTAGAATCAACTGACAAAATGGTTGCTGTAGCTTTGGGGAAACAAAACTTTGTGAGCATGGCTTTGGTGTAGCCGTTCACTGGATTGAAATTCAGATGCCTATTAGTTGAACAGCTGAGGAGGTGACAATTCTTTGTTTATTTTACTGAGCTGTCGGAATTGCAAAGCTGCTCAGCAAAGAGGGGAAAGCAGTTCATGCAAATTTATCAATAGTGCTAGAAAATCATTGGCAGGAACCGGATCATTACATTGCGAAATGTTTCCGTCTCAGGATAAGGTTATAACAAAATTCGGCGTATGATGTTTTTTCATGGGGAAACAAGTCACTAGATAGCAGAAATGGCAGCCAAGCTACTGCAGACTTGTGGGTATTGTTCGGGATAGTTAGTTAATGACAGATATGGATCCGAGCTTGTTGGATTGCAGAGTTGATATGCGTGGCCGCCATTCACGTCAACGGGTAACAGAGAAAAGCGATGGAACTAACAGCAAATCTGGTTTAATTTTCGTGTTCTTCGTGAGAAACCTATACATTTTGCAACCCAGTCTCCAAATCAGAGGCGGAAATCAGATCAGATCGGAAAATTCAATCGAAAGAAACTGAATTGGGACTAACCTTTATCAATACTAAGTAGTGAATCAAAACGAACAGACCGACTGAGACGAGGCCACTGAGCAACGGAGAGAGAAACCACGAGGATACTGCGTTGGCATGGAAGATGAGAAATAGAAGTAGAAAGAAGTTATTAGGAACCCAGACTGGGCAATACAAGCAATAGGATTTTCAAATTTTACCAGTGGGAAAATCAATCGCAAGTGGCCTAGCAACATAAAGGAGGTGAAAACAGAACTTAACCCAACTGACCAAATCAAAGTTAAGCGGATTATACGTTTAGAGTACGTATACAACTGGGATTTAACTGGGTCAAATATGATAAAGTTTTTTGTCTCATTTTAGTAACTTAGCAGATGTACTGTCGAGAGCGTGAAAACTGCATAGTGGTCCGTTGTGCGCCGACAAGTGTCAAAGATTGACGACCTGCATCCGATCAATAAAAAATAATGCTTCCATGTGAGGCAAATCAGTGGCAGCCTCTCGGTCGATAACAATGCCCGTGGAACCACCCCTGTAATCCTTACAAGCCAATAGTTGACCACCTGTTATGAACACTAAAAAACGGTCCAGCTGTTCGCTGAAATGGGCGATTTGACTGCAAACGTCACCAATCGAGGTGACACCATCAGTGCACTGTTAGGGGCGATGGGTAGTTGTGAACAACCATGGACCTGCACAACTACCGACCCATCGCTACGCTCCTGAACAACCCACTGATGACGTCTCCGCTATTGATGATGAAACGCTTGCAGTCACATCGACTAGCTCAGCGAGCAAACCAACGACCATCTACGCTAGCTGAGCTAACGAAATTATCTTCAATAGCAATATTCCAGCTGTGGCAACTTTTCGGTGCCTAACTGCTATACCACCCGACGGCGTTATGAGGGCTGAGATACTGCCAAGTTGCTCAAACCTGGACAGGAGCGGTCAAGATGTAGTGGTCCTGTTCGAACCACGGCAAGTTCGTGCCCTAACCACTTAGCCATCTCAAACGCTAGTCCACTTTGCCCACCTCATATTCAATCACGCATTGTGCAAATTCTGTAGGAATTTAATTTTGCAACTACAAAAGTTTGGGTCAAAAATTAAAAAAAAAACTTGAATTGAAAAATCCTATTTGATCATTCAGCTTTAGCATCCCATGGGTGTGTAGGTCCCACGAGCTCAAGGAAAGTGATAATGGGATCGATGGCACACATACTTGCCTTGGCATGGAGAACTATGCGAACCTTACTAATGGAAAATTAATTTATTCCTAATAGACGGAAGCATGCAAACCTGGCATGGGAAATTTGCCACATCGGTGTAAGTAGAGCAAGTGGATCTGATTCTGGGTAGAAAGACAACCGAAGTTAACTGCGCTAAAATACTTTTCAAAAGTCAAAATGGATGGACCGAAACTGACTGCTTTGTAAGGACGTACGACGAAACTCCATGAGCTATATTATGTAGCCTGTTCGGAAGATAGCTGAGACTGGCTGTAAAGGACTGGTAGAACTAGGGAATGGCCTTCAGACTGGAACACCTCTAGGTGGGTTGGGTAGATCCCGTAGATAAACCCGTCAAAACTATTGCGATTTTTCAGGCAATATTTGGGCTTCTTCTGAAAGGGTATACAAGATCGAGGACCTCAAAGCTCAATTGTGAATTTTTCCCTGCTGTAGAAGGGTTCCACTCGCTGAAGCGAACCAGAACGTAAGTGCTATAGACTGTTGACTACTTTGCAAGGGGCACTCAGTCATATGAAGGATAGAGGTTCCAACTCAGGAGCGATCGGTTCCGAACATTTCCGATGTGTAATCATCACGTAGTACTCCAAGCTCACGATATCTTTCTTGAGAACCGGAGGATAGGTAGGTTGTAAGGCGGTGAAGCATCAATGCCAACACTGATGTTGCTGTCTTTGATTATGATGATGATGATGGTGGTGGTGATGAGGATGATGAGGAACAAATCGAATAATCCTGACGACCTTAAACACGTGTTAACCCCTGCAAAAACCAGTAGGAAATCCGGTGAGACTGAGGACGGCACATGTAGTAGTCGGGGCACTGTGAAACCTCTATAAGCATGACCGGAATAAATGGCAGAGAACGGTAAAATGATGGCCCAGAATATCTGACGAGTTACTGGCTGATAAACTAAGCAATCGTTCCAAAGGATGAGAGATAGGATGAATAGGGACGCGAACCAAGGTTGTGAGGCGGGAATTTAGCAGCAGGCCCGGTACGAACAACAATATTGACGAGAATGATGTAGATGTTTCTAGGCACACGTAAATATACGAAATTCGCTATTCTAACTGTGAGGGTTTTCAATGTTCACTACGGGATCAGGGTTCGATCTTTCGCAGACGGTTTTGAATTGGTGTGCTCTATGAGGCACATGTTTCAATCCGTATGAAGCGTGTGATCAAACCAATACTGACAGCCCAGCAATTATCTCATTTGATCTCCGCATCCACCGAATTAGAGGCGTACAACTTCAGTCATTGTCTGACACCCGTAAATAGCACCCGGAAAAAAAAGGGCAACCACTGACGACGGACAGGTCTTATGGATCAACAAAACGTTTCGGGATTATTTTTGATTGTTTACTGGATAAGCAATCTGGCTGTAATTTCTCAGAATGTGTGCACAAGACGAACAACAGAGCGAATTACACGAACTAAGCATAGTATTCAAGTTGAATTTCGATTCGAAACCCGAGACAGACGGAAAGATAATTGACTTCTCTGGCGATCAGATGCACAAGTCAAATAGCGGTAGAATTAAATGCCCCCATTTTTCCCGCCACATTATGTTTCGGTTGGAGGGGCCCATCTTTTATTCACCAACTTTTGAACTGTTTTTTACACGATGAATCTTCATGAAGTCTTCTTGGGGCTTGAAATATATGGATGGATTCGCTCCATGTTATGTCCCTCTTTCACACCGTCACGTTGCTTGAATCCAAGTGAACTGCATTCTATTCCCTTTCCGAAAGACAAAACCAATGTCAAGTTGGTTTCATCTAGCCAGGGTAACCCAGAGTCAATAACATTGTAGATTTTCGTCTGAACGACTCGGGTTCGAATCCTAGCACGGGCTCATCGAAACAGGTTACCGGTCACCGTTTCGAAATTTAGATACACATGTTTTTCAGTTAATAAATTCCAAGGTAACTTCTATTCGTGCCTTCCTATTGCGTATACAGAGAGAGATAGTGAAAATGAATTACCTCCGGAGCTTCGAGAGACGAGATGAACCAATTCTCGCAGCTTATGATATTTAAAACACGTCTGTCCAACCCAAAGCCATTGGAATCCAGGATCTGAGACCTTGAGATGTGTATCAAAAGAACTGTGGCGTGTCCAAAGCATCATCATCATCATCATATGATATTTAAACACGTCTGTCCAACCCAAAGCCATTGGAATCCAGGATCTGAGACCTTGAGATGTGTATCAAAAGAACTGTGGCGTGTTCAAAGCATCATCATCATCATCAAAGACAGCATGACATCAGTGTTCAACACCGATGCTTCACTGCCGTACAACCATGACTTATTTGAAAGCCTTATTGTAAAGAAAAGAATAAAGGTGGATGGGGGAGGGACTTAGTGCTAGCTTAACACAATCATTCCGAGGTGCCTACACCTCCAGACATTCACTCAGGCAATCTGGACAGAAACTGACAACAAGAACGCCACTGACATCGGTTGGCAGCCATATCTTGTAGTGTCTCCAACCAGGCACAGTGAGGATCACGCGGTCCCCATCCTGGAAGGCGAGTAGCACCGACAGCACCCAAGAGTTTCGTGATCTCCTTCATACTCCTCTGCCA
>NW_008751901.1:47336-48846 GCF_000715545.1 Opisthorchis viverrini | reverse complement strand
GGACGATTAGGGTCCTCAACCAAAGCCTTTGGCTCAAAAGCCTAGCCTCAAGGCAGCGGTGTTTGGCGGGAAATGCAAATGCATTACCATTTCTACGGAACAAGTCGCCACATGTTCCAACCCCCAACCTGGAGGGCCAGGAGACTGTTCGTCAGACCTCCCACCATTGACCAACCTGGTATGAGAGACTCTGTGAGTGTCGCGGGACACTCTCCAGTATAGCTCAATGGATCGCTGAGGTGCGCGAACCGTCACACCAAGGTAAGGTCCAGTCTCTTCGTGACGGGTGTCCAAAGCACAAAATGTGTCCAAAGCACATTTTGAGGGTAAGAAGACTATGGGTTGAGCCATTCAGTCTGAATTAGGTGATCTCTTCTGGAAATGTCCTTTGAGTTTATTAGTCCGCTTTATCATCGGACGGAGACGGAAGTTAGTCAGTTGGGCTTATTTCATACGGTAACGCCTTGAAAGCAGGTTAGACCAGAGGCAACTTAAGGGAATTTTGAATAAGGACGGTCATTTTCGGACCTACCGATTTTTAAGACGCCCATCCAGTTGATTGCTTTCACACCGAAGAGGACCAAACTGAATCCCATGGTTGATCCGACAATGCTGTGCGTCCCGGATACAGGTAATCGGAAGAAGGTGGCGATCAAAAGCCAGATACATGCGCCTAAAGAAGAAAGATTGATGGAATTTCTTGAGGAAAAATGAAATTACTGTACATAAAAGCATACCTAAAGTCTAAAAACTAGCCAGTATGGCAACATGGCCAATTGGCTTGAAAATTTCGGTGCTAAAGCTGGCTGCGTATTTTAAACCGTCATCTTTTCATTCCATATCGACGGCGGGTCAAAATTTAGAACCCGAAAAAGTTTGAAGGTAAAATTAGATTTCTGGCTAAAATCATTAATTTAGTGGAGACCTGACCCTGAAAATAAAGTTGGTCTATGCTAGACAGTTGGGAAGAACTATAGAATTATCCCATTCATGTTGCAGATCATCAATGGTACGCACATTAAGGGGCCATTGGAAAACACCCTCCGACTACGAGTGGCTAAGCAGCTGTGGCTAACTCACACCCATACTGGATGCAATACCACTCACAATTCGCTCATGCATTTTATATTGCACAGCCGTTTGTCCACTGGCTGAAACCCAAAGTTCCTTCCAGAGGAAAGGACTGCCCCATACAATGCTTGCATTAGAACATCTTTGCAGGCCGCTCACGACGAAACGCCAGTTGCTATGACCCTCCCCCTTATTGAGGAGTGGAATAAACTATATACAGAGATGGAAAGATAGACGACTGATAAAATCAGTCGGTGCAGCAGGCAGAAGATGAATAGTTCTCGTTCGTGCTGATAAATTCTGGTTGGACAGGCGAATAGGCACTAGTCCGTTTTGTTTCAAAATTATCACCGCTCTTCTCCGAACAGACGAGAGATGCAACCATCAATCATCACCGGGTGTGAATATTGAGTAGTGAACTACGCAGATGACTGTCTTT
>NW_008751901.1:42818-45306 GCF_000715545.1 Opisthorchis viverrini | reverse complement strand
CCCGACATGGTCTCCCCCGCGCACTATCAAGTCACCTGATAGATAAAGTATTCTGGAAGATACATCTAACCTACTGAAGGTGCTTTCTCGATAAACTAATCTTAGTATCACTGCCAGAAGCCCAATGGTGCCGTGAAGGGATGTAAAGTATAGGGAAAATAGAGCATCAAAAGCGTGCAGACTGTTGTAACAGTTTAACACTAGCAGGACATTATGTCGAAGTACGGTGATCGATACCACAGCACATGGAAGGATGGTGAAAACTTCTTAGTGATCAATGCGTTTTTGGAATGCGCCAGTGAACCCCATCGGCTCAAATCTGTTGTTTTATCTCAAAACCTTATCCGGGACACAGGATGTCAGAAAGTCTTCCCGAAACCAACTATTACATGGTCCATTTGGCGATGAGTGGCCAGCTTCGTCAGATGAACCAAAGGAAAAATTACAGAAGTTTGGCTGTTGATACGAATGTGTACAGAAGAATACGATTATATTAACGTGAACCGATCGTAGAAAACTGTTAGTGGACCAGAAAGTGAGTTTTAGGTTTATTCTTTTATCAGCCTGGATGTTCTCGAGTGGAGGCGAGATAGTTTATTTAGGAGTTTGATCATGTCATTTGCTCTAAACCCTTCTTCGATTCTTCTACCGGTTACGGCGTATGGCAGGACTGTGCTTGTCTTGTCCTTCTAATCTGACCCTTTTTAGTTGGTTACTCCTTGCCAATCAATTTACTGTCGTTGGAATTTAAAATCGAATTTACAATCGAAAGAATCCTCAGCGTCGTTAAATAAATACACGGTCAGCTGACCTGACGCTTGAGCTGAAACCGAAACACTATGTCTAACCTAACATGACTGTAAACAAGGCACGAATGGGTAGCAAAGTCCCTATGCAGAGTCCCAGGACTAAAAAAAACTAGCTGTCACGATGGTCTATCTGGAGGACGATGTTTGAGGCTCAAAACAGGAAAGGGTGCAAAGCCGCACATTGAAAAGAAAAAACAGCACCCGTAGACTCAGAAAGCAACCTAGAAGTGACGAAAACGGGTCACAAAAAAGGAACGGACAAAACGAATCATCCCGAATCATTCACAGTCCTCTACTTCAAATAGTGGAGCAATCTGTCAGAAAACCCATCAAGGGTATGTTATTGACCATGGACAAACAACTATCTTCGTTGGCTAAGGAAACCGTAAAAAAGACAGTCTTAGGAGTGAGCGTTCAGCAAAATAGCAGTTAAGTTATTTTGATGGGAAATTGGCCAGTTTATTGGAAAACAGTTAGGTGGTAGACAGTGGCTATTTTAACAATATTCATGATCACAAAGACACTTTGAGTGAAAAACGGATTCTCCCAGGTACGTGTACATTGCTATTCACGGTAAGTTATATAACCCCCGTAAATACTCAGGTGACGAGAAGATGACCAATGCTTATCCTACCCAACGTAGGTAGGATGCAGCGCTTAAACAAATAACACCTGACACCGCATGGTCAGAAAAAAATTGCCATATTTTTTATAACGTTCTCTTTTAGCAAGCAAAGACGATTTTATTTGTGCTGGAAATGATGAAATGAAGAAATAAATAAAATGAACTCAGACCAGTTGTACCGAAATAAAAAAACGAAATATTGTAAGAGTGCAGATGTTTCAACGATTAGTTCTACCCGTAGCCGTTGAAATCTTTAACAGCGAAGCCAAGACAAAACACTGGCACCCCGTTGCCGTATAATCATGTCACTTCATGTAAATGAGGACCTGGAACATTGGAAGGAGACCTGGCGCAAACTCGCCACAAAAATAAAGATGTCTGCACCACCAACACCCTGTCAGGCGGTCTGGATAAAAACTAACACCACACACGTCACTGATATCAGTTTGCAGCCACTGATTTTGCCGTATGCACTTTATGCTACCGTTTGGTTGAGGCTTTCACAAATTCGGGCGGCACAAAGAGAGATTAAAAAAGCTTCCAGGTGGTTCAGGAACTTGATTGAAATACTGTGTGGCAAACAGGGTCAGTCTGTGCTAAAAAAACAGAAATTGAGCTGGCGAGCTGATTTAACCTTGTTTGAGGAATATCAACAGTGCGTACTTCTAGGAGATTCAACCTTTCGGTTAATCGCTGAATGTTCCACCCTTCGGAAACGAGTTGGCAGATATGCAGTATGGTTAGGATAAGGCGCCACCGGCCTTCAATGCCGTAGTTCGTCGTTTGACACAGATTCTCGATTCCTGATTTCCCAGACCAAATGTCTGCGAAAACTGTGAGATTCTAGTCATCTCCTGAGATGAACCCTAGAGCTTCAAGGCAGCGAAGGGATGTTGAAGTTTCAAGTGACGGGTGGTGTGGCATTTCCTGTTTAATCATTCTGTGCTGATCGGCTACACAGCGCCGAACCTTCAGTGTTCAATTACTAGCCCGAAGATGTGGGGTCCCAATCGCCCTACAGGTTTGTGGAATGTACTCAGTAACGGTGAAACAT